>NC_134386.1:8294477-8454849 GCF_035582795.1 Mycteria americana
CGTATTGGAGACTCTGCTTCAGGAAACCTAGGGTCGAGCCAGAGGGGAGAGGAAGCGCCCAAGAGTGAGAGCGTGTCTGTGAGCGAGGAGTCGAAAAGGGGCACCCATCAGCTCAGTGGAGCTGCCTGCTGCGAAGGGATTCTGGTCCCAGCAGTTAAAGTCTCGGGTGGTGTGTGTGCGACTCCCTCAATGCTGTGTGAGCGCTCGAGCAGGGCCTTCTCCTTTAACAGTTTGGCGACCCAGATGGGACCCTAGGCCAGCACCCTCGGATCCTCCCACCTCCAAACATCCAACTGCAGGCAGCAGGTGAATTCACCTGGGACCTTTGGAAGGGGAGGCTCCAAAAGGTGAGTGTCAAAATTCCCTGAGCAGAATTGAGACTAGTGATTGGGGTGGTGCGTGGCCTGAGCAGCGTAAACCGCACGAGAAGAAAGAGAGAGTGCGTGGCCTGGTCAGTGGAAAGCGCACAAGATGCAAAAGTTGGTGTGTGGCCTGAGCAGCGTAAAACGCACATAAATGAGACCCTGATACTAGGGGGAAAAAAAAGAAGAAACGGGAAATGTAGCCAGTGTAGAAAAGGGGACGCCCTAGGCCGAGGTCTTACAGAATTGGGAGAAAATTTACAGTACAGCAGAATTATCTAAAAAACGCGCAATCAAATTATACCAAGGTGAATGGCCGTTTATTACAAGAACGGATCCACACAAATTAATGTATGTAAGTCATCGACGCATACCAAATGGATTACTGGTATGTATGGCATGAATGGTCTGGGGAGAGAAAACTGCCAGGACAAAAGTTAAAAAAGGAAAAAAAAAAAAAAAGAGATAAAGGTGGTAATTGTAGCAGAAGCTACCGGAAAAAGAAATTTCTGCAAGTAGTTCAACCCCACCTTATCTGTCTTCGTCTCTGTCGTCTTCTGACTCTCCTCCTCTGAACCCTCCGGCTGCCGGGCTCTTCCCTCTGACTATGACTCATGTTCCTAATCCTGCTGCTGTGCACCCTGGGGCCCCGGCGGAGACTGCGCCAGTATTAACCTTTCATAGAACCAGCCGTGGAAACCTGGTGACTTAGCATTGTGGGGAAGTAAGATGCCCCGCCTAAGGGAAGACACCAAGAGGTGTGCCCAATTATTCTGGAATATATGTACGGAGTATAATCCGAAGTGGAGTGACACTCAAATGCTCAAAAGGGAACTCTTTTGCCCTGATGAAAGAGAGAAAATAAGGAGGAAGGATGCTGAATTGGCTCCACAGGAGGGAGGAAACAGAAACCCCTGGTTTGCTCTTCAATTAAACCCCAAAATTGCTCTTCAAGTAAAATTGCTGCTGCAGCAACAGCTCTCAGGCGAGCAGGCCATCCTTTACTGACTTCATCTCATTGTTTAAAGAAATAGCCCACAGGTCTCTTCCAGCTTCCCAACATTTGAGTGAGGACTCCTAAAGCCACCTGTTGCCTCTCATGCACATAAAGCTGAAAGGGCTTTTCTAAATTTGCAAGTCCTAATCCAGGAACTTCCACAAGTTTTTTCTTGATTTCATCAAAACCCTTTTGACACTCAGCAGTCCACTCAAATAGTCCCGCTGGACCCTTGATGGCAGCATGTAGTGGTTTAGCCATCAGTCCAAAATTAGGAATCCACAACCAACACCATCCGGCCATACTCAAGAATCCTCTCAGTTGTTTTTTTTGATGGCGGTACAGCAGTTCTACAAATTGCCTCCTTCCGCTCTGCACTCCATTTCCTCTGTCCCTGCGTGATTTCAAATCCCAAGTATCAAACTCTACCTTTTGCTATTTGTGCCTTTTTTTTTGCAGACGCGATATCCTGCAAGTCCTAAAAAGTTCAGCAAAGTAACTGTAGCTTCAAAACATTCACTGTAATTGCTTGAGCCAATTAATCAGCATATTGCAACAAGGTTATGTGTCCCTTATTACCTTGCCATTGTTCCACTTCTTTGGCCAATACATTACCAAATAACGTTGGGCTATTTTTGAATCCTTGTGGTAATACAGTCCAACATTATTGAGTCTTTCGTCCGGTGGTCGGGCTTTCCCATTCCAAAGCAAAGATGAGCTGACTGTTCATCCACCGCAATACAAAAGAAAGCATCTTTTAAATTTAGAACTGGAAAATACATATTCTATTCAGGGATGGAAGCAAGTAAAGTGTACGGGTTTGGCACCACAGGGTGGACATTGACTGTTCGAGTGTTAATTTCCCACAAATCCTGTACCTAATTCTTGAGAATTAGGCTTCCTTACCAGCAAAATGGGAGTATTAAATCCCACTCGGCACTCCCGTAATAGCCTATATTCTAAAAAGGAATTAACGAGTGGTTCCCATCCTTTCCGCACCACTAATCTGGTAGGGTATTGGTTCTTTCTTACCGGTTGGGCTCCAGATTTCAACTCCGTTTTGATTGGGGTAATGCTTTTTGCTCGTCCCGGTTTCCCTCATGCCCATACCAGTGAGATCACTGCATTTGATACTTCGTTGGGAATGTCTGCATTTTCATCCTTTTCACCTTGAGTCAGCAGACACATTTGTGCTTTCCAGGCGTTTTCTGGGGGAATGCGTAGCTGTACCAAATTTTCAGAAAAAGTTATTTGTGCATATAATTTGCAATATAACAAATCTCACCTCAGCAATGGCAAGGGGCACTCTGGCATATAAAGAAATGAACAAGTTACCATAACATTTCCAGTCGTACACTCCATTGGTTGTAAAAACGACCTTAGAGTCTTTTTCCCGGTGGCACCAACACTAGTCTTAATTTTACTTAAAGGTCCTTTACAATCAGTAAGTACCGAGTGAGGTGCTCCACTACCTATTAAAAAAATCTGTTGTTTCATTCCCCAGCTTTACTGGAACCAGAGGATCGGCTGGGGAAACTGTAATAAATCCCTCTGGCCCCCTTCAGCCTAATCCCATCTCTGCCAATACCTCGGCAGCTGTCCCTGTTCCTTTTCTCTGTGAACAACCTTGTTTCCAATGGCCCTCCTGCTTACAATATGCACACTGATTGGTTCCTAAAGGAGTATTACTGTGTCTTTTCCCACTATTTCCACGATTTCCTCCTCTACCTCGAAATCCTCCTCTAAAATTTCCTCTGCCTCTTCCTCTGCCTCTTCCTTGTCCTTCTGACAAGGCGGCCAGCAAGGAAGCTTGTAATTTTGATTTCTTTTGGTTTTCCTTTTCCTCCGTTTCATCCCGGTTATTATAAACTTTGTAAGCAATTGATAACAATTGGGATATTGTCATACCATCAGCACCATCTACTTTCTGTAATTCCTTTCTAATGTCGGGTGCTGCCTGACCAATACACAACACATTAAGAAGTCTACAATTATTTTCATCCTCAGGGTCCAAATTAGTCCGCTTCCGAGCTGCTTCACATAATTTTTCACAAAAGACCGATGGGGGTTCCTTATCTCCCTGTCATATTTCATACAGTTTTGCCCAGTTCTGTGGTTTCTGGATTCCACGCTGGCTTCCATACAGAAAAACTTTTTGGTATTCTTTTATGCTCTGTAACCCTCCACCAGTGCTTGGATCCCACCCGGGATCCCCCCTTGGGAGATAGGTATCTATGTTAGGCACTCCTCCGTGTTCCTGGGTTACTCCTTCTTTAGCCTTTTCGACAACTGTTCTTCTTTCCTCTGGAGTAAACACATATTCCAAAAGAGCTTGCATGTCACCCCAACTAGGATTACGAGTCCTCGTCCGAGCTTTCAGATCCAGTTTTATGAGGCGCAACTAACAACGGAACTTCCTCCTCATTTTCCTCTGTACCATTCCTTTTTGTTTTACAGCTTGTGCAACAAGAATTGCTATTCTTTTTCTTGACCAAATAGACACCATTTTGATATTTAGAATCCACAAATCCACCATGTTTCTAACTTCCCAATTGTTTCCTAAAGCAAAGAACAAATCTACATATGGTATTTCATCCCATTTTTCAGTCCTTCGACAGAATAACATTAGCTGTAATATAGTATTGTACTTAATAGATCCATTTTCAGGCCATATCTCACCATCATCCAATTGATGTTGTGGCCACCATTGATTACAATATCGTTTTAATTTATCCTTTGCCATGCGGTCCCCTCCAAACTTACTCCAGTCTTCCAGGATGCATCCTAAGGGAGAACAAAGGGGAGTCTCCTGAGAAGCAGCACTACCTATATCAGTACCGAAAAAGCCTAAACCACCATTTCCTACACTATCCGCAGACCCAGAACAGAATGGGGGACGTCTCCCACCATTAAAACAGAGTGTAGAAACAGTATGCTACTGCTGCCTATCTCTCTTTGATGCGCCCCTTATGCAGAGCCCAGACAGGACAAAATGTCCCCAGATGCAGGCTACTTCCCAAAAGGACTTTTCCTTTTTCCCCTTGATCAGAAAATACCTCTTCTCCAATAGCGTTGTACCACTGTGTCGCTTACCGCCCAACTGCAGGAGAGGATCAACATGTTGGTGCGTGCTGGAGTGCACTCAGTTCTCTTCCCTGCGTCAGGTACGGACAGGCGAACCGGGCAAGGCTGTCAGCGCAGTCCCATCTGGGTCACCAAAATGTTGTCCCAAAAATCGGGGTTCATTTACCCAGTGAGCAAAATGCCAATACACACACAGAGCAGCGGTATTTTATTGCATATTTGCGCAGATATGGGTGCCTGTCCCAAGACAGCACACACAGCTTTCAAATTAACAGTTATTTATACACAAAGCGTTAACCTATCCAACTTCCTAAGACATATGCGGTATTCTTCTATTAAATGATTGGTGAAAATCTCTTTGCCCAGCATGTAAAATAGTACACGTGCTTAGTTGTTCTTCTTCAACTTCATCATTTGAGCCAGTGGTATAATTGGGGTAGGTGGTCTGTGAGTCCGTGGTCGTGATCTCCCCCTGCCAGAATTACCTTTCCCCTACTTTCCTACTTTTTTTGGCACATCTAAGCAGTTCTTCATGGTTTGGTTTACTAACTACACTAGCAATACATCCGTTAGACTTCTGCTTTCGACAGCCACATCCTGCTTATTAGCCAAAGGTACATTGTCTGAGCTCCTATGGAGATAGGGTAGGGCTCTACAATGGATTTCTATAGCAGCATCAACATTAGATGAATTGTAGGGTCTCAGACCACACACAGAATTTTAATACATGGAGTCACAGGACAGAGAAAGCAGAATTTGAGTAAACCCCTATTAGTAGCCCTAGGAAACAAGAGTACAGGGGGGCGATGTGTATTGGCAGAGGACTCCCCAATACGCCTGTTAGGGAGAGATCTCTTGCAGCCTTTAGATGTAGAATTTCACTTGACACCTGAAGGAAGAGATTTAATAATCTTGGGAATGACTGTAGTCACTGGACTACAGTCCAGTTTTGTTTGCTTTTATGTGGAAAGGACAACAATTAATCTGGACACGTCTCTCACAAGGGTTTGTAGGGTCTCCTACAATTTTTCACAAATACTGAGAAATGACTTGAGAGACGTAAAATTACCGGGCAGATCAGCCCTTGTACAATATGTAGAGCATTTGCTAATAGCAAATAAAGATGAGGGTGCCTGTATAAAAGACACTATTCATCTATGTACTGCCTTAGTGGAGAACGGTCATCGTGCATCTCCATTCAAACTTCAGCTGTGTCAGAAGGAAGTTAAATATTTAGGGTTTAGGCTAAGAGAAGGGCAGCAACCCAGAAGGAACAGAAGCTAGAATAAAGCTTCTGCACCTGGTCACAAAGACTCAGTTGCAAGGGCTCCTTGGAGCTGTGGGATTTTGTCAGTTCCTGGGTTGGGAGAATTAACAAGATCACTGACAGAAACAATGAGAAATGAGGAGGTAGAACCTATTGCACGGGGTCCGGAAAGGGAGCAAGCTTTTAAAATGATAAAAGGAGCTTCGGCATCAGCTCCCGTCCTTGGACTCCCAGACTATACAAAACCCTTTAATTTGCAGGTACCTGAGCAAAAAGGGATAGCCAGTGGAGTAATAATGCAATAAACTGGGTCCACATCACAGGCCAGTCGCCTATTAGTCAATTCACCTTGATCCAGTGGCGGCAGGGGCACCAGGCTGAAATAAAACAGTAGCGGCAGCAGCGGCTCTATTGGAGAAGAGTCGCCCACTTATCTCAGGACATCCAGTGACAGTTTATGTCCCACACAAAGCAGAAATACTAATGAAGCAATACGCGACTCAAGCATTGTCACTGCAATGGGCACATAGGTAAGAACTGATTCTACTAATGGCAGATAATGTTCTCTGTGAAGATGCAATACGCTGAATGCTGTGATGTTGTTACCATTGCCTGATGAAGGGGAGGAACATCATCGGTGCGAATGAGTAATGCTTAGTTCCAGCGATTCACGAACAAATTTAACTGATGTTCCTTTGCAGAACCCAGATTTAGCTCTATCTGTAGATGGCTCATCCTACTACTTGCATGGACAACGACGGACTGGGTACAGCCAAGGACAAGTGATGGAAGCTGAACCACTCCCAGCAAGGCTGAGTGCACAAGGAGTGGAACTGGTAGCCTTGACACGCACGGGACAGGGAAAGGCAGGCTTTTCCCCTTTCATCTAGGAAAGGGAAAACGAGTCAGTATTTACATGGACTCTCGGTATGCCTTTGGGATACGCCATGCAACAGGAATGTTATGCAAAGAACGAGGATTTTTCACACCATCAGGGAAAAGGGTATCCAATGGAGAGGAAATACGCAATTTGCTGGAATCAGTGCAACTACCCAAACAAATTGCTGTGTTACATTGCCCAGCCCATAGCAAGCACTCTGCAGAAAGTAGTAAAGGAAATGGTTTAGCTGATGCAGCTGCAAAGGCTGCAGCCCAGCAACCTCTGAGGGAGTGTATGGTTGCAATCTCAATGGAAAATCAGAATGAATGGCCAAATGTAAAGAGACCGCAAAGCCACGTATGAAAAGGACTCTACAGCAGAGGAAAAGAAACAATGGGCAAAGTGGGAAGCAGAACAAGATGGCAGTGCAATATGGACAATTGGAGGAAAACCGGTTTTGCCAAAGAAGTAATTAATTACCGTGGCTAGGTGGTTTCAAGACAAAGCTCATGCAGGAGCAGAGGCAGTGGCTAAACAGGTACAAAACACATGGGCAGCACCAGGAATTTATGCCGCCGCAAAAAGGATCACCAGTAGCTGCCCAACCTGCCAAAAGTTTTCAAGTATCAAGCCGAGCTCAGCGTTAGGGGGACGACCATGGGCCGGTTTCCCTTTTCAGCAATTACAAATATATTACACAGATATGCCATCCACCAGTGCATACAAACAGTTATTGGTTATAGTAGGTGAATTGTCAGGTTGGGTAGAAGCATTCCCCACAAGAAAAGCGGACACAGGAGGAGTAATAAAAGCGTTATTGAAGGAAATTATACCCAGATATGGAGTTGCCGAATCACCTGAATCAGACGGGGGTGCCCATTTTACAGCAAATACAATCGGTCAACTATGTAAGTCGCTAGCTATAGAGAAGAACTTGCACACTCCCTATCACCCGCAACCCTCAGGACAGGTGGAAAGAATGAACAGAACCTTTAGACAAGAGATAGCAGAAATATCCACAAACACAGGCTTAAAGTAGCCGGACGCATTGCACTTAGCCCTGTGGGATGGGCGAAATGCCCCGCAACAACCCATAGGACTAACGCCAGCAGAAATTTATCTTTGGGAGACATTTGGCCATACCAGGGATTTATACCCCAGCTAAGTCCAGCCTGTTGGATGGAGATGAACGATTGACCCAGTATGTTATAAGCATGCAGAAACAGTTTGCAGACCATAGAAAATGCGCTCAAAGGTATCAATCTGCACCACCTGAAATGCAGGTATATGATATACAGCCTGGGGATAAAGTTCTAGTAAAGATGTTTTCTCAAAAGTCTAAGCTAGAATCGAAATGGGAAGGGCCATATACTGTCTTACTGTGTTCTTACTTTGCTGTCAAAGTTTCAGGAAAAGAAAATTGAATACACCACTCACGTGTCAAACGAGTGAGGGATAGCCAACCAGCTGGCAAATAACTGATTTCTGAAGAACCCTTGCAACAGGACCGATGAAGCGAGACAACCCTGACAACCACAACAGCATGGCTAAGTATTTGTTTAAAAAAAAGAAAAAAAGAGAGTTGTCAATAATAAAGGGAAAAGGGTCTACCTAGGTTATCAGGAAGTAGCTGTTCCAGTCCCTTGGGAACCAGCAAGAGAGACTCTTGGTTTCTGCTGTGAAACAGATACAGCTCAGGATGTAATTCTGGTAGAATTGACAAGCAGGGAAAAAACCAGAGTGTTCTGATAAAACCAGCTGCTGTTTAATGCTAGATTCCAGGTGCTGTGTGAGGGCAAATCCTAGATTAAATGTTAATATGGTATTTCTCAATGTAACTTGTGAAACTACTATGCCTATATTGACAACTGTCTCTCCGACCACGTTACATCCCATGGTCACAGTCTTATGCTTAGTTTTACGGTGTTTGTTACCTGTAATCACCTTAATCACCTTATATATGAGAACAAGGAGGTTAATTGTTTGTCTTGTGAGACTTCGCAACCTTTGTCTGATCTTTGTCTGACACGTGAAGCAGAAATGCTTAATAAAAAACCAAAGGAGGACTGTTGTAGTACTCACTTTCTAGCCCAAACGGATTCCAATACATAGCATTAGCAGCAAGGCTTGCTGAAGCCTGAGGCCACAAGCTCTGAACTTTCACCCAGACTTGCTGACCATATACTGAACTTTTACCTGGCTACATGAAGGAAGGCCCTGAAACTGGTGCAAACCGGAGGATAAGGAAGCTACAATCTCAGCAGAATCTACAACCTTAGAGATAAGAGACGAAACGGCCCACCTAGAGACGATGAAAGGACCCAATAAAGAACGGGAAGACCCTAGACCCTAACATTACTCTTGGTCCAAACTGTCTCGTGAGGGGAAGGGAACTTAAATTATATGGGTATAATTGCCCAGGGATTTCTTCCTTCTGGGTCCCTCTCCGGAGGAACCCAGCTCAAGCTGTTTTACATCGCATCAATAAATTCATCTGGCGTACGTCGTATGAGAGCCACTGCTTCAGGAAACCTAGGGTCGAGCCAGAGGGGAAAGAAAGCACCCAAGAGTGAGCGTGTGTGTGTGTGTGTGTGTGAGCGAGGAGTCAAAAAGGGGCACCCGTCAGCTCAGTACGGCTGCCTGCTGTGAAGGGACCCCAGTCCCAGCAGTTAAAGTCACAGGTGGTGCGTGTGCAACTCCCTCAATGGTGTGTGAATGCTCAGGCAGCGGCTTCTCCTTTAACACCTACATCCTCTGGACACTCAAGTTCTGAAAGCCCACTCACAACTGGTCGGGTCGCTGGTGGCAAAGCAAACGCACACGTTGGCATCTGCAGCGGTCAGCCTGCAGACAGCCGCCTCAGCAGCATTAGGCAGCACGTATACCAGAGAACGCTGGGCTGGCAGGGGCGCACGCCAGAGCACGTGGCCTAAATAATAGTACACAGCCTCCTTACGTCAAAGTATGCCACTGGCCACTATGAGAAAAGAATGGCCAAGGTGGGAAAGTCATGCCTGGCCAGTATCTCCAGGATGTGGAGAATACCAGCCACATCTGTAGGCCATGCCCTGCTATGCAAAGTCTTGGTGCCAACACAACTGCAATACTGGGAGCTCAGGGGACTGATAAGCCTCCGTGGACACATGCTACGGGTGAGCGTTGTCTTGCAGGTGACATTGGCATGAACTCTTTGGACACATGCCTTAATTATTCCATGGGCAGACCCTTCTACATCTGCTCATATCGTCCCGTTAGACATTCAAAGATGTCAGGAACGGGCTGTGACTAAATGCTGTCTAAATGGTGCCACAGAAGACCCATGCACATCCTGAGCCAATCAGCACGCACGTACCTTAGAAGCCCAACACGATGAAATAAATCCCACACAGAGGGAAAATTGCTATCGCAGTCTTCCACTCCTAGTCTAGTGGCAGTGGGACCTCACCCATATTACACACAATGACCTGCTGTGACCACAAGAGAACCTTTACATATAGAGAGAACAGTAATAACACAGGAAAAACAGAACCATTACTAGCGATAAAAATAGAGTAACAGCCATTCAGTATAAATAGAACTATAAGAAATATGACAGTACCACCAATTAATTAAGCAATAATGGACCCTCCTCAAAATGTTAGCAACTAGAGGCTTCCTAAACAATATACTTCAATTTCCTAAAAATTTCAAACATGAAATACTGTCCTTGCTGGAATCTGATGACCAATGCAATAGAGGTATTCAGTCAGATGAATTTGCTTAGGGACATGGTATAGTGGTGGTCTTGGTAGTGTTAGGTTTACGGTCGGACTCGCTGATCTTAAAGGTCTTTTCCAACCTATGCAATTCTGTGATCCTGTGATTCTCTGAATGAGAGGCTAGCACTGCTGTTGCCTCATGGTGGGACATCTCTGGTGGTTTGACCTCCAAGACCACTGCCGTTCCACACCTGTTTTCATGCCCATTATTTGTTTTGCTTGCCACTATAGTGGAATTAATAATTAGAGTAATTGCTTTGTGCAGAAGAGACTTTTTGGCTGCCAGGAAGGGCTGGTAGCTTCTGCATCTAACCTGCAAATTACACTATCGTTAAGAAATGTCACCGATACGTGGGTCAAGGGGTGCAGCGTAGAGGTGCTAGCAGCAAGGTCCTTGCCCATAGAAGACGCAGGGATCCCCATCACAAGTGCTCCGGAGTCAATGCAGGCACATTCTGTGCCCTACTGTACTGCCCGTATCCCCTCACCTTCACGCCTCCAGCACCTCCTGGGGCAAAGCATCATGCATGATGCAGGATCTTCACGGACAATGACCAGGGGTACAGTCTGGAGCAAGGTCATTGCCAGGCCACTTTACAAAATTTTTGAATGAACATGGTGTTTGGGACAGGTGCCTGAGGACTAGAGGCAAGGAAATGTCACTCCTATTTTCAAGAAGGGCAAGAAGGAGGCCCCAAGAATCTTCACGTCTGTCAACCTCCCCTCAAGACCCGGGATGGTGATGGAGCAACTAATCCTGGGAACCATTTCCAGGCATGTGAAGGACAAGAACGTCAGCAGGATTCGCCAAGGGGAACTTATCCTTGAGCAACTTGATAACCAACTTCTGTGATGAAATGGCTGGCTTTGTAGACGAGGGCAGAGCAGTGCGTATGGTCTACCTTGACTTCAGGAAGGCTTTCAACACTGACCTCCTGTCTCGTCCCACTCGGCGGGTTGCGAGATGGGCGAATCTTTTCCATTCCCCGGGGATTTGTGTACCGACAAAGGCCGACCTCTGCTCGGCAGAGCCGCAGGCCGGTAGAGTTACGACAGGGACTCAGAGGAACAGTCAGACTAGCAGCTTTATTAACTAGCAAACTACAAACTTAACGAACTAGCAAGCTCAGCAAACAAACAGAGGCAATTTGGCAATGGAGCTATTTTCCGGGCAACCCGTCACAATTCATCCAAAACTCATATGCCCAGAGATATATCTAGTGGAAGAGTAGAGGAAAAGAGAAGTGAGAAAAGGAAAGAGAAGAGAGGAAGATAAAGAAAAGGAAAGGTATCACCACCCTTGGATCCCACGATGGCGGTGAGAGATGTGGCAGTCCTCCGGTGATGGGCGCGCACCGTTCCCTGGGGAAGGTGTCTCTTTATACTCTAATCCCTGCCTCAGGTCACACCCCTGGAGGACTTATGTTGTTCTGGTCCTCAAAAGTTCGCAGGCGCTGGGGGAGGGGGGGTGGTTGCGAGGAGTTTCATTCCAAGTTTCGGGTGGTTGTAGGCCCATTCCTTAGATAAAACTCTGTGTGACCTCTGGCCATAGATGGTAACTGTGCATCCTCCGACGCGCTCTTCTCACAGAATCACAGAATCATATAGGTTGGAAAAGACCTTTAAGATCATCGAGTCCAACCATAAACCTAACACTGCCAAAACCACCACTACACCATGTCTCTAAGCACCTCATCCAAACGTCCTTTAAATACCTCCAGGGATGGCGACTCAACCACTTCCCTGGGCAGCCTGTTCCAATGCTTGATAACACTTTCAGTGAAGAAAAATTTCCTAATATCCAGACTAAACCTCCCCTGGCGCAACTTGAGACCATTTCCTCTTGTCCTATCACTTGTTACTTGGGAGAAGAGACCGACCCCCACCTCTCTACAACCTCCTTTCAGGTAGTTGAAGAGAGCAATAAGGTCTCCCCTCAGCCTCCTTTTCTCCAGGCTAAACAGTCCCAGCTCCCTCAGCCGCTCCTCATAAGACTTCTGCTCCAGACCCTTCACCAGCTTCGTTGCCCTTCTCTGCACACGCTCCAGCACCTCAATATCCCTCTTGTAGTGGGGGGCCCAAAACTGAACACAGTATTCGAGGTGCAGCCTCACCAGTGCCGAGTACAGTGGCACGATCACTTCCCTAGTCCTGCTGGCCACGCTATTTTTGATACAAGCCAGGATGTCATTGGCTTTCTTGGCCGCCTGGGCACACTGCTGGCTCATATTCAGGCGGCTGTCAACAAACACCCCCAGGTCCTTCTCTGCCAGGCAGCTTTCCAGCCACTCTTCCCCAAGCCTGTAGCGTTGCATGGGGTTGCTGTGGCCCAAGTGCAGGACCTTGCACTTCGCCTTGTTAAACCTCATACAATTGACCTCGGCCCATGGATCCAGCCTGTCCAGGTCCCTCTGCAGAGCCTGCCTACCCACAGATCAACAGCAGATCAACACTCCCACACAACTTGGTGTCGTCTACAAACTTACTGAGAGTACACTCGATCCCTTCGTCCAGATCATTGATAAAGATATTAAACAGAACTGGCCCCAACACAGAGCCCTGGGGAACACCGCTTGTGACCGGCCGCCAACTGGAGTAAACTCCATTCACCACCACTCTTTGGGCCCGGCCGTCCAGCCAGTTCTTTACCCAGCGAAGAGTACACCCGTCCAAGCCATGAGCAGCCAGCTTCTCCAGGAGAATGCCGTGGGAAACCGTGTCAAAGGCTTTACTGAAGTCTAGATAGACAACATCCACAGCCTTTCCCTCATCCACTAGGCGGGTCACCTTGTCATAGAAGGAGATCAGGTTGCTCAAGCAGGACCTGCCTTTCCTGAACCCATGCTGGCTGGGCTTGATCCCTTGGTTATTCTCTACATGCCGTGTTATAGCACTCAGGATGATCTGCTCCATCAGCTTCCCCGGCACCGAGGTCAGGCTGACAGGCCTGTACTTCCCCGGGTCCTCCTTCCGGCCCTTCTTGAAGATGGGTGTCACATTCGCTAATCTCCAGTCAGCAGGGACCTCCCCAGTTAGCCAGGACGGGGTTCTCATCCCGTGCTAGCCAACTTGCTGCACCTTATCTCGATACAATGTTTGAGACAGTGCCTCTCAAGTGTCTCACAAGACAACACCTCTTTTAGTCTCTCCTCCGAAGAGCTCTCCCCATCCCATGCTAGCCGACTTGCTGTCGCCATGCAAATCTCAAACAATGTTTGAGACATTAACTCGTTCAGTCTCTCACACCTCCAACACAAGGTCCTCAGATAGAAGCTGATGAAGTCTGGGCTGGATGAGCAGATGGTGAGCTGGACTGAATACTGGACACAGAGCCAAGCGTGGTGACCAGCGGCATGAAGTCTAGTTGGAGGCCAGTATCTAGTGATGTACCCCAGGGGTCAATACTGGCTCCAGTCCTCTTTAACATCTTCATCCATGATCTGAAGGATGGAATAAAGAGGAACACAGGCAACATTCTTCTTGGGACGATGGGCTGCTCCACCAGAGGGTAGTGCTGCCATCCAGAGGGACCTCGGCAGGCTGGAGAAATGTGCTGACAGGAACCTCATGTAGTTCAACAAGGTGTACTGGTTTTGACTGGGATAGAGTTAGTTTTGTTCACAGTAGCTCGCAGGGTGCTATGTTTTGAATTTGTGAGCAAAACAGTGTTGATGACACAGGGGTGTTTAACCTTTTGCTCCGCAGTGCTCACACAGCGTCAAGGCCTTTTCTGTTTTGCATGCTGCCCTGACAGTGATTAGGCTGGTGATGCAGAAGAAGCTGACATGGTACACAGCCAGGACAGCTGATGCCAACTGAGCAAAGGAATATTCCATACCATGTAACGTCATTCTCAGCAATAAAACTCAGGGAAAGAAGGAGGGAAGGGTGATGTTCGGAGTTACAGCATTTGACTTCCCAAGTAGCCGTTATGCGCGAGGAAGCCCCGCTGTCCTGGGCATGGCTAAACACCTGCCTGCAGATGGGAAGTAGGGAATTAATGTCTTATTTCACTTGGCTTGTGCATGCACGTTTTTCTTCACCTGTCAAACTGTCTTGATCTTAACCTATGAGTTTTCTCTCTTTTATGCTTCCGATTCTTTCCCCCACCCTGCTGAGGGGGCAGTGACTGAACGCCTGTATGCTACGTAGCTGCCTATCGGAGTTAACCCACAACACAAGGGAAAGCGCAGAGTCCTGCACTTGGGGAGGAACAACCCTACGTACCAGTATGTGCTGGGGGCCCTCCAGCTGGAAAGGTCCAAAGGCCCTAAGGCTTCTGGTGGACACCAGGTTGAACATGTGCCAGCAATGTGACCTTGCGGCTCTATTGGGTTTACGTGAGAAAGTTTTGGAAGCAGGGCAGGCTGCACAGCCAGCCTCTGGGAGAGGAGACCAGGACTGCCCCCGTGTCGGACACAGCTCATTCCAGCCAGCTCCAAAAAGGACCCAGTGCCGGCCAGAGCTGAGCCAATCCGCTAAGCCCCCAGCACCTCTGTGATAACATATTTACAACAAGGTAAAAAATGCTGCACAACGGCTGTGAGAGAGAAGAGTAAGAAAAACTGAGATAAAAACCCCTGCAGACACCAAGGTCAGTGAAGAAGGAGAGGAAGGACATGCTCCAGGGGCCAGAGCAGAGGTTCCCCTGCAGCCCATGGAGAAGACCATGGTGAAACAGGTTGTCCCCTGCAGCCCATGGAAGCCTACGTCAGAAGAGACATCCACGCTGCAGCCCGTGGAGGACCCCACGCTGCAGCAGTTAGATGTGCCCTGAAGGAAGCTGGTGCACACAGAGAGCCCAGGCAGGAACAGGTTTTCTGGCAGGGACAGCAACCCATTGGGGGGGCCCATGCTGGAGCAGTCTGTTCCTGAAGGAATGTACCCCATGGAGAGGACCCACGCTGGAGCAGTTCATGAAGGACTGTATACTGTGGGAGGGACCCCACACCAGAGCAGGGGAAAAGTGTGAGGAGGAAGGAGCCGCAGAGACATGAAGTGTTATGCAGTGACCACAACCCCCCTTCCCCATCTCCCTGCGCTGCTTGGGGTGTGGAGGAGGTAGAAGAATCAGGAATGTAGGCGTGAAGTTGAGCCTGGGAAGGTGTTCTTAATTTTGACATTGTTTCTCATTTTCCTACTCCATTTTTCATTGGCAGTACATGAATTCTTCCCAAGTCTCTTTTGCCTCTGGTTGGTAAACGATCCACCTGCCTGTATTTGGACTCATGAATTTTTCATCTATTTTCCCCCACTGACGCACTGAGGAAGAGGAGTGAGAGAGCAGCTTGGTAAGCATCTGGCAGCCACCCAAGGTTAACTCACCAGAGCGGCAAAAGCGACTAATGGTACCTTGGGCGGCACCAGGAGGAGTGTTGCCAGCAGACTGAGGGAGGTGATCCTTCCCACCTGCTCAGCACTGGTGAGGCCACACCTGGAGTGCTGAGTCCAGTTCTGGGCTCCCCTGTACGGGAAAGAGGTGGACATATTAAGAGACTCCAAAGAAGGACCACAAAGGCCATTAAGAGAAGGCAGCATACCTGCTATGATGAACAGTTGAGAGAGCTGGGACTACTTACAACAGAGAAGAGAAGGCTCCGGAGGGATCTCATCAACGTACAGAAACAGCTGAAGAGAGGGTGCAGCAAAGATGGGGCCAGTGACAGGACTAGAGGCAATGGGCACAAACTGAAACACAGGAAGTTCCCTCTAAACCTCAGGAAACACCCTTTCACTGTGAGTGTGATCAAGCACTGGCACAGGTTGTCCACGCAGCTTGTGGAGTCTCCGTGCTTGCAGATACTCAACAGCTGCCTGGTCACGGCCCTGGGCAACCGGCTCTACGCGTCCGGGTTGTGCAGGGGGCTTGGACCACAGGACCTCCACAGGTCCCTTCCAACCTCAACCATTCTGTAAAAACAGGGGTGCAAGGGCACGCTAAGTTCTCCTTTGTGCAATCCTCCAACTCCTCCACCATCCCTGTCCACTTAGCTGGGACGGGCAATGACCCCATGCACACGTGATCCCACATGGCCAGAGCAGCTCCTGCTCACCTCTCCCCACCTCCTCTCTGCTCACACGCCTGCTCTGCTCAGGTTTCCCACATCTCTGGACCTGTGACACCACCCGGCCACAACCAGTCCACAATCTGTTCCCCGGGCACTGCATTCATTGACTCAGCACTGAGATGGGCTGTGACACCCCTGTGTCCAGGGGTGTCCATTGCACAGATTTGGTAGCGGGGCACTGTAGTGGAGTGGTGGCCTCTGCAGGAAGAAGCCAGGGACTGCCCCATGCCACAAACAGACTGTTCCAGCCTGCTCAGCATCAGATCCCCAACAGGGAAAAGGTATGGGACAATAGAGATTGTGTTTTAAGATTTGTTCTTATTTCTCATTACCCTACTCTGATCTGATTGGCAATATTTTAAATTAATTTCCCCAAGTCGCGTCTGTTTTGCCTGTGACGGTAATTGCTGAGTGATCTCCCCGTCCTTAGCTCAACCCATGAGCCTTTTGTTCTGTTTTCTGTCCCTTGCCCAGGCGAGGAGGGGGAGTGACAGAGCTGCTTGGTGGGCACCTGGCATCCAGCCAAAGTCAACCCACCACAGGTCAGAACAGGGTGCAGCACTGTGAGAAGTGAGGACAGAAAGTGTGAGAAACGACCCTGCAAACACCAAGTCAGGCAAGAAGGAGCACTCCAGGTGCCACAGCAGAGATTGCCCTGCAGCCTGTGGAAGAGACTGCAGTGGAGCAGGTATTTCCCTGCAGCCTGTGCACGATCCCACGCCAGAGCACTGTAAGTACACCCTGACAGAAACTGGGGCCTGTGGAGAACCCACGCCCGAGCAGGTTTATCCCAAAGGACTGCAGCCCTTGGGAAGGAACCACCGTGGATCTGTTCATGAAAGACTGCAGACCATGGGAGGGAGAAAGGAGTAATAGAGATGAAATGTGATGAACTGACCCCATACCCCATTCCCTATCACCCCTGTGCCTCTCAGGGAGGGGAAGGAAATGAAGGAGTAAAGTTGAGCCTAGGACAAAGGAGAACAGGAAAAGGGGGGAAGACCTTTTTAGGGTGGGGGTTTCTTTTCATTCTCATCATTCTACTCTATTTTAATTGGCAATAAATTAGAATTCCTGCAGTGTGCAGGAAAGGCCAGGAATACCTGCGGTCCACAGCGGTGGCACCTCACTGCCTGGGAACAGCCCTGAGCGACCCCACACACATCGCAGCACTCACCTGCCCCACAGCTCTCCCACCCTGGGCTGGGTCCCAGCAGGTTTCTGTTAAAGTGCAGCTGGATTTCCTGTCCCCGTGGGAACGGCACAGAAGTAGCGGGCAGAGTCCTGGGGCTTCAGGGCACGCAGGGACAGAGATGATTTCGACTGGGAATTGTCCCGGGACACCGTGGCTCGACCTTCCACTGCTGGCCCGTACTCTATACTACCCGAGGGGTTGATGACGGACACCCACTCGAGACTGCCACCGGGTGCCTGACGGTACCACAGGACTGCGTAATTCTCGAAGGTGAATCCGGACCCGCGGCAGGAGAGGAGCACGGAGTCCCCGGGCGCTCGCAGCTCTCCGCCGGCCTCCACCAGCCTCAGCTGCGCCCACACCCCTGCGGACGGAGAGCGCGGGCAGCCGGGCAGGGCGCGCCCACGGCCCGAGGACGTTCCCCCGCCGCCCCGGCGCCCCCCGCCCCGACACAGCGACAGCCCACACCCCCCTCTCTGCCGGCAAACCCCCGCGCCCGGGGCAATGCCCCGCCTGCCCTGCTCGGGGCTGAGCCGCGCCTGCTCCCGACACTCCGGCCGACCGGCTGCCCGAAAGCCTCCCTCTGCCTCTGCCTCTGCCTCTGCCTCTGCCTCTGTCTTCCCCTCTCCCTCTCCCTCTCCCTCTCCCTCTCCCTCTCCCGCCCACGCCACCCGCTCCCCGCTTCCCCGCTAAGGAAGGCGAGCGCCAGGCCAACAGCGCGCCCGGCGCGGGAGCAGCCGCAGCCCCGCGGCCCCGCGACGGGCAGGGCCGGCCGCGGCCAGCCCCAGCCCCGGGCCCAGCGCCGGGCTCGCTGCCCTCCCCGCCCGGCTCTCACCTGCCGGCCCCGCGGCCAAGGACAAGGCCAGGAGCCACGGCCCCAGCCCGGGCGCCATCATGCCCTGCCGCGCCGGGGCCGGCCGGGGCACAAGCGCCCGGCGGCAGCCGCAGAGGAGCCGAGCGCAGCCGCGATCGGGCCCGCTCCTGCCCGCCCCGCCGGCTCGGCCCCTCGCCGCGGCAGCGCCCACGCCTCTGCCCGCCCCAACAGACCCGACCCGGCCCGGCCCGGCCCGGCCCCCCGGTGCCGCGGCGCCTTCGGGGGAGGAGAAGGGGGGGCGCGGGGCGGGACGCGGGGCAGGGTCTTGGGCAGAGGAGGAGCGCGGCGCCCCGGCAGACGAAGGCTCCTGGCCCTTGGCTCCCAGCGCGGCTCCGGCGCTGTCCCGGCTTGTCGCCCTGCCGAGCCCTGCGGAAGGGAGTCGGCGCCTCGGCCAGGCGCAGCCGGGGCCGGCCCCAGCCCCAGCCCCAGCGCCAGGGTCGGGCTGCGGGCCCGCAGCGTCCCCTCGCAGGACCCTCCCCGTGCCCCGCGCCCCCAGCCCGCCCTGGCCTCACTCCCATCCCCTGCCCGCGGGGACCACCCAGATACGCGGTGGAGAAACGACTCCCTGCTCCTTCCCCCTTGCCTCACACTCCTCCTTTCTGCATCGCAGAGCTCCCTCTTCCCCACCACCACCGCACCCTCGCAAGCCCCTGATCATCCCTCCCATTTCTTGCAGACACTTCTTTCCCACGCTGAACACTGGACACACAGCTGGTCCCCAAGCGTGGTGACCAGTGGCATGAAGTCTAGTTGGGGGCCAGTATCTAGCGATGTACCCCAAGGGTCTGCTCTGGGTCCAGTCCTCTTTAACAGCTTCAGCCATGACCTCGAGGATGGAATAAAGAGCATGCCCAGCAATCTTCTTGATGAAACAAAACAGGGAGGAGGGGCTGCAACACCACAGGGTTGGGCTGCCATCCAGAGGGACCTGGGCAGGCTGGAGCAATGGGCCGACAGGAACTTCAGGCAGTTCAACAAGGTGTACCGGCTTTGGCTGGGATAGAGTTAGTGTTCTTCATCGTAGCTCGCATGGTGCTATGTTTTTTAATTTGTGAGCAAAACAGTGTTGATGGCACAGGGATGTTTAACCTCTTGCTCAGCAGTGCTCACACAGCGTCAAGGCCTTTTCTGTTTCGCACGCTGCCTCACGAGCCAGTAAGCTGGGGTTGGGCAATAAGCTGAGAGGGTACGCAGCCAGGACAGCTGCCCCCAACTGAGCAAAGGAATATTCCACACCATATGATGTCATTCTCAGCAATAAAATTCAGGGAAAGAAGGAGGGAAGGGAGACATTTGGAGTTACGGCATTTGACTTCCCAAGTAACCGTTATGCGTGAGGAAGCCCTGCTGTCCTGCAAATGGCTAAACACCTGCCTGCAGATGGGAAGTAGGGAATGAATGCCATATTTCACTTGGCTTGTGCATGCACCTTTCTCTTCACCTCTTAAACTGTCTTGATCTCAACCCATGAGTTTTCTCTTTTACCTTTCCAGTTCGCTCCCCCATCCTGCCGAGGGGGCAGTGAGTCAGCGGCTATGAGGTGCTTAGCTGCCTGTTGGGGTTAACCCACAACACAAGGGAAAGGGACTAGTACCTGGGAGGAACAACGCCACGTAGCAGCATGCGCTGGGGGCCAGCAGTCTGTTCCTGAAGAAATGTACCCCATGGAGAGGACCCATGCTGGAGCAGTTCATGAAGGACTGTATACTGTGGGAGGGACCCCACATGAGAGCAGGGGAAAAGTGTGAGGAGAAAGGAGTGGCAGCGATGAAGTCTTATGAACTGACTCCAACCCCCCTTCCCCATCTCCCTGTGCTGCTTGGGGCGACGAGGAGGTAGAAAAGTTGGGAATGAAGGATTGAAGTTGACCCTGGGAAGAAGGAGGAATGGGGGGATGATTTCTTATTTTTGTTGTTGTTTCTCATTACTCTATTTTTGATTGGCAATACATTACTTTTCCCCATGTCTGTTTTCCTGTGATTTGTAAGCCATCTACCTGCCTGTACTTTGACTCATAAATTTTTAATCTTTTCTCCCCCATACCATTGTAGAAGGGGACTGAGAGAGCAGCTTGGTGGGCATCTGGCAGCCACCCAAGGCTAATGCACCACAGTGGCAAATGGTATCCTGGGCGGCACCAGGAGGAGTTTTGCCAGCAGGTCGAGGGAGATGGTCCTTCCCCCCTACTCAGCACTGGTGAGGCCACATCTGGAGTGCTGTGTCCAGTTCTGGTCTCCCCTGTACTGGAAAGACATGGACATACTAAGAGGAACCAAAGAAGGACCATTAAGATGATTAAGCTACTACATCATGTCTCCTGTGATGAATGGCTGAATGAGCTGGGACTATTTACCATGAGGAAGGGACGGCTTGGCTTGGGGGAATCTCATCAACGTACAGAAATATCTGAAGAGCCCACAGACACAGGAGACACGGTGCAGAAAACACACCCGTGATAACCCCTTGCCCCACACTCCCTCATTCAGCTCTGCATAGCTCCTCTTTGCTCCCCCTCCAGCCCTTGGCTCTCCCTTCCTGGCTTTCCCAGACCACCTGTGTCCTGCCAGGCTGCTGGGTTGTCCATCAGGGACCCTGTTAGGCTGGGCTGCTCTACCTGGCTCCTTTCCCGCTGCACATCCAGGAGGCAGGGGCAGAATGGGGTGCCTGCATGCAGAGAGGAGGCACAGCACCGAAATATTCTTTGTGCCCCTGCTCTGCCATTGCAAGCCCCTGCAGAGCTGCAGGGCACTTTCTTGCACATCCCGTTACGCACCATCTCATTGTGCACCTTGCTTAAACTGTCAAAGGAAGGCAACAGAAGCTGACACCCCCATCCCTCCAACCCTTCGGAGATGGATCCCTCCATCTGCCCAGGGACATGCTCTTTTAGGGACTCTCTTCTTCACTTCTTCCCCCAGTCTTGCTCACCCAGCAGATTCTTTCTTGGAGAAAACATGATGGGGGTCCTGGAGAGAGTGCAGGTTGTTCCAGATAACCAGTCTCGGCTGTTGTCACTCCTCCTGCACTCATCCAGCCTAAAGCAAACCTGCCCCACTAGTGCACCAAATCCCCTCAAGGCTGTCACGGCCAGAGGAAGGGGGATCCCTT
Source organism: Mycteria americana (assembly GCF_035582795.1). Classification (NCBI taxonomy): domain Eukaryota; kingdom Metazoa; phylum Chordata; class Aves; order Ciconiiformes; family Ciconiidae; genus Mycteria; species Mycteria americana. The sequence continues at coordinate 8,316,071 of NC_134386.1, forward strand.
TGTACGAACCCCAGCTCTACCACTGCCTCCTCCTCACAGCACACTGGCAAAGCTAAAGACTTAATGTCTCTTAGGTCTTTGCAAGCCTCCCTAGTGAAGAAACACTTGCAGCTAATGGTCTTGCAGGCAGCATGATTTAATTAGCGGATGAACTCTTAGTGAAAGGATGGAGTGTCCGGAGTCTGCTTATCAGAAGGATTTCAGTCGCTGCTGTTATTTAGCACATCCTGCCTGTGTGACACAGCTTTGGTGAAGAATGGGTTGTATAGCCTCAGGGTGTATAAACTCTGTAACTGCCCCATTTGGGCAGAGTTCACATCAGCAGAGCCTGATACCGCTGTTCTCTGCTCTCCCCTAAACATGTAGCAATAACCTGCTTCTGCCCTGCGCTGGTCACAACTGCATCCCAGTTATTCCGTGACATCATTGCAGAATTGTACCGGTTATGGCTGGGATGGCGTTAGTTTTCTTTATATCAGCCTTTATGGTGCTGTGTTTAGGATTTGTGGCCAAAGCAGTGTTGATAACACACCAATGTATTAGGTGTTGCTGAACAGTGCTTGCACAGCGTCAAGTGTGCAACCCTTCTGTGTTTCTCACACTGCCCGCCAGCAAGTAGGCTGGAGGTGGGCAAGAAGCTGGGAGAGGACACTGCCTGGACAGCTGACCTCAACTGACCCAAGGGATAGTCCATACCATATGGCATCATGGTCAGCAATACAAGCTGGGGCAAACAAGAAGGCAGAGGGGAGGCATTCAGATTTACAGAGTTTTTCCTCCCAGGGAACTGTTATGTGTGATGAACCCTGCTTTCCTGGAGATGGCTGAACAGCTGCCTGCCAACGGGAAGTAGTAAATTAATTCCCTATTTTGCTTGGCTTGCGCATGCAGCTTTGCTTTACCTATTAAACTGCCTTTCTCTCAAGCCATGGCTTTCCTCGCTTTTGTCCTTCTGATTCTCACCCCTATCCTGCTGAGGGGCTAGTGGTTGAGCAGCTGCATGGTGCTTAGCTGCCTGCCAGCCTTAACCCACAAGATGCATGAACTTAGCCAGCTAATCATAACAGAAGAGCCTGGAGTCATCAACCCCCTGGCAGCAGCAATGATGTCATTGGCATAGCTTTGGCTTTCTTTTCAAATGAAGCAACATGCTTTCCCTCTATACCACTGTCCTTCTAAGAGACTTCTGCACAGTCTCTGAAGACTACAATAGTGGCAAACGTTACCAGGGTGGGGATGCACCATGCAATGTGCCGTGAGTGCTGGCTTGCCTGACGCTGAAGCAGCGTGGGGTTCCCAGCATCAGAACAGATGTAGGAGTTTATAATATTCTATCACCTTTCCTGGCATGGTCACAAAACAGCTCTCTGTTCTCGCCTAGGCTAGGAACAGGCTGCTCAACCTCACCTTGAGCCTCGCCTTTGATGGAGCAAACAGTACTGGCAACCATTTCCAGGCACATGAAGGACAAGAATGTCAACAGGATTCACCTAGGGGCTAGTCATCCTTGACCAACATGATAGGAAATGACCGGCTTTGTAGATGAGGAGAGAGCAGTAGTTATTGTCTACTTTGACTTCAGGAGGGCTTTCAACACCGTCTCCCATAAGACCCTCATAGAGAATCTAATAAAGTCTGGGCTGGCTCAGCAGAGACAGTGAGGTGGATGAAAAACTGTCTGAATGGCTGGGACCGGGTGGTGGTGATCAGTGGCACGAAGTCTAGTTGGAGGCCAGAACTAGCAGCGTACCCCAGGGGTCAACACTGGCTCCAATCCTGTTTGACATCTTCGTTAATGATCTGAAGGGTGGGACAGTGGACCCTCAGCAATTTTGCAGGTGACACTAAAACTGGAAGGAGTGGCTGAGACACCACAGGGTTTGGTGCCATCCAGAGGGACCTCAACAGGCTGGAGAAATGGGCTACCAGGAACCTCATGCAGTTGAACAAGGGACATGAAAGTCCTGCACCTGGGGAGAAAGGATCTCGGGCACCAGGACAGGCTGGTGTCGCCCAGCTGGAAAGCAGCTTTGCAGAAGAAGATGTAGTGGTTTTGGTAGACACCAACTTGGTCATGAGCCAGCAATGTGCCCTTGCGGCAAAGAAGGCTAAAGGTATCCTGGGCTGCATTAGACAAAGTATTGCCAGCAGGTTGAGGCAGGTGATGCTTCCTCTCTACTTAGCACTAGTGAGGCCACACCTGGAGTACTGGGTCCATTTCCTGGCTCCCCAACACAGGAGAGGCATGGTCATACTGGAGAGAGTCCAGTGCAGGGCCAGAAACATGATTAAGGGTCTAGAGCACCTCTCATATTAGGAAAACCTGAGGGAGTTGGCACTGTTTACCCTGGAGAGGAGAAGGCTGCAGTGGCATCTCATCAATATATAGAGATACCTGAAGGGAGGGTGCAAAGAAGACGGAGCCAGGTTCTTCTCAGTGGTGCCCAGTGACGGGACAAGAGGCAATGGACACAAACTGAAACACCAGTGGCTTGGGGCAGATGATGTCTGGAGGTTCCTTCCAACTTCAATCGTTCTGTGATTCTGTAAGTAGAGGGGAAGGATCATTGCCTCGATTTATGCCATGCATGAAAGGCGGGAAAGGGTGTGCTAAGTTCCTCTGTGGAAGCCTCCAACTCCTCCTCTGCTCCAGTCCACTTAACGAAGATGGGCAATGACACCATGCACAGGGTGCGACACATGGCCACAGCAGCCCCTGCTCATCTCTCCCCAGTTCCTCTCTGCCTGTAGATTTGCTCTGCGCAGGTTTCCCACATGACTTCGTTGCCATCACAGAAACGTGGTGGGATGACTCTCATGACTGGAGTGCTGCAATGGATGGCTATAAGCTCTTCAGAAGGGATAGGCAAGGAAGGAGAGGCGGTGGGGTGGCTCTGTATGTTAGGGAGTGTTTCGATTGTGTAGAACTTGGCGATTATGATGATAAGGTCAAGTGCTTATGGGTAAGGGTGAGAGGGAAAGCCAAAAAGGCAGATACCCTGCTGGGTGTCTGTTATAGACCGCCCAACCAGGACGAAGAGGCAGATGAAGCATTCTATAAACAGCTGGCAGGAGTTTCACAATCACTAGCCCTTGTTCTCATGGGGAACTTCAACTTACCAGACGTCTGCTGGAAATACAACACAGCAGAGAGGAAACAGTCTAGGAGGTTCCTGGAATGTGTGGAAGACAACTTCCTGACACAGCTGGCAAGTGAGCCTACCAGGGGAGGTGCCGCGCTTGACCTGCTGTTTATACAGAAGGACTGGTGGGAGATGTGGTGGTTGGAGGCCGTCTTGGGCTTAGTGACCATGATATGATAGAGTTCTCAATTTGTGGCGAAGTAAGGAGGGGGGTGAGTAAAACCACTACCATGGGCTTCTGGAGGGCAGGCTTTGACCTGTTTGGGACACTGGTTGAGAGAGTCCCTTGGGAGACAGTTGTGAAGGGCAAAAAGGTCCAGGAAGGCTGGGCATTCTTCAAGAAGGAAGTCTTAAAGGCACAGGAGCAGGCTGTCCCCATGTGCCGTAAGACAAACCAGCGGGGAAGACGACCAGCCTGGCTGAACAGGGAGCTTTTGCTGGGACTCTGGAAAAAAAGGAGAGTTTACCGCTTTTGGAAGAAGGGGCAGGCAACTCAAGAAGAGTACAGGGATCTGGTCAAGTCACGCAGGGAGGAAAATAAAAAGGCAAAAGCCCAGCTAGAACTCAATCTGCCCACTGGTGTAAGAGATAATAAAAAAAGGTTTTTACAAACATATTAACAACAAAAAGAGAGCCAAGGAGAAGCTCCCTCCTTTATTGGATGCAGGGGGGGACATGGCCATCAAGGATGAGGAAAACGTTGAGGTACTTCATGCCTTCTTTGCCTCAGTCTTTAATAGTCAGACCAGTTATCCCCAGGTTATTCAGCCCCCTGAGCTGGAAGACAGGGACGGAGAGCAGAATAAATCCCCCATAATCCAGGAGGAAGCAGTTAACGACCTGCTGCGCCACCTGGACACTCACAAGTCTATGGGGCCGGATGGGATCCACCCGAGAGTACTGAGGGAGCTGGTGGAGGAGCTTGCCAAGCCACTCTCCATCATTTATCAGCAGTCCTGGTTAACAGGGGAGGTCCCAGGAGAGGCTTTACAGAAGCCCAGATAGATGACATCTGCAGCTCTTCCCTTGTCCGCTGATGTAGTCACTCCATCACAGAAGGCCACTAGGTTGGTCAGGCAAGATTTGCGCTTGGTGAAGCCATGCTAGCTGTCTCAAATCCCCTCCCTGCCCTCCACGTGCCTGAATATAGCTTCCAGGAGGATCTGTCGGTGATCTTCCCAGGCACAGAGGTGAGGCTGACAGGTCGGTAGTTCCCAGGGTCCTCCTTTCTACCCTTTTTAGAAATGGGCGCAATGCTTCCCTTTTTCCAGCCACCAGGAACTTCACCGGACTGCCATGACTTTTCAAATATCACGGAGAGTGGCTGGCAACTACATCAACCAATTCCCTCAGGACTCTGGGATGCATCTCGTCAGGTCCCATAGACTTATGTATGTTCAGGTTCCTCAGGGGGTCTTGAACCTGATCTTCTCTTACAGTGAGAGGGACTTTGCTCCCCCAGTCCCTGCCTTGAGGTCCACCCACACAAGAGGTGTGGGAAAAGAGATTGCCAGTGAAGACTGAGGCAAAAATTTGCTGAGCACCTCAGCCTTTTCCCTGTCTGCTGTTACCAGTTTGCCAGTCGAGTTCATCAGCAGCGTACACTTTCTTTGACCTTCCTTTTCTGGCTGACATACCTATAGAAGCCCTTCTAATTATTCTTTGCATCCCTTGCCAAGTTCAGCTCCAGCTGTGCCTTGGCCTTCCTGACCCCATCCCTACACAAACGGACAACATCTCTACACTCTTCCCAGGATACCTCTCCCTGCTTCCACTGCCTGTGCATTTCCTTCTTGCCCTTTAGTTTGACCAGCAGGTTTTGACTCAGCCATGCTGGTCTCTTGTCTTCCCTTCCTGATTTCTTACAGCTGGGGATCAAGAGCTCTTGCGCTCTATGGAAAGCATCCTTAAAGATCTGCCCGCTCGGTTCTGCTCCCTTGTCCCTGAGGGCAGTTTCCCAGGGGGTCCCATTGACTAACTGCTTGAACAGCTGCAAGTTTGCTTTCCGAAAATTCAGGGTTCTGACTTTATTTTTCACCTGTCCCATATCCCTCAGGACTGCAAATCCACCAGTGCATGATCATTGCAGCCCAGGCTGCCTCCAATCTTGACGTCTGAAGAAGGGTTCAAAGAGGATGGGACCAGGCCCTTCTCAGTGGTGCTCAGTGACAGGTCAAGAGGCAGCGCGTACAAACTGAAACACACGAGGCTCCTTCTGAACATCAGGAAACACTTTCTCACTGCCAGGGTGACCAAGCACAGGCACAGGTTGCCCAGACACGTTGTTGGGTCTCCATGCTTGGAAGTGTTCAGAAGGTGTCTGGAGATGGTCCTGAGCAAGTGGCTCTTGTTGGCCCTGCTTGAGCAGGGGGCTTGGACCAGATGACCTCCTGAGGTGTCTTCCAGATTCAACCTTCCTGTGACTCTGTGAAAGACTCACAGGCACATTCATGTCGTTGCAGGTGATATGTGCCAGGGCAAAGGGGAAAACTGACACTCAGACTTTGCTAGGTAAATTCAGTCCTTTGCCATCTGAGGAGGGAGGCAAGGATGCTTGGCCTAGAATTACCAAGGGAATTTATTCTCTTCTGTTTTAGCTATGCACATAGCTGTGCACTAGCCTAATGCATAGGTGGACCTTGATACAGAGGACAGCAGGGTTTACATATGTGGCTGATCAGTGACTATTGCTCGCATAATCGGAATGTACTTGTCCTGTGCAGGATCAGTACGTGCTTGTCCCGTGCAGGTGGTACAGACATTATGGTCAGTGGTGTGTTAATCTTCATTCTTCTAAACCCATGTCCCGTACGGGTGTGGGGGGGTTATGCTGAACTATGCTTGATTGCAGTTCTGGTCCTGGTTATATGCCTGCTTTCATTGAAGGGTAAAGCTTTTATCGTTTTGTTGTTAATACAACAACAAAACGGGTGTTCTGAACCGGGAAGACCTGGCTTAGGTCTTCAGGTCACATCGACCCTGAGGTAAAATCTCATGGGCTCAGGCAGTGTTCATTCTTCTAAGCAAGTGGTACTGCAGTTAGCAGCTTGCCTTTCACAGCTGCTACACTGATGACTTCCAGCTTTTTTAGAGGAGCGTTGAGGAAAACGCGCTTTCCGCTTTGGGCTACAAGTTTCAAAGCTGGAAAGCAAGAGAGGAATATGTAAGTGATAGAAAAGTAATATGGGCGGGTAAAAAAGTAGCACACAGAGGAGTCAGGAGAGCTATTCAACTTGGTTATGTTTGCTGCATATTTGGCATCCCTTGTATTTATGGTGTGTGGTCTTCTGTTAGATCTTATGGTGTGTTGTTCTTTTGTAAAGTCGCAGACAGAGGTACATGCACATGTGACAAGGTTGTACGACCACGTACACAAACCCAGAGCCTGCCTTCGGAAGGATGGGGAATAACGTGCTGTCGTGGTTTAAACCCAGTCAGCAAGTAAGCACCACAGAGCTGCTCGCTCAGCCTCCTGCCCCTGGTGGGATGGGGGAGAGAACCAGAAAAAGAGTGAAACCCAGGGGTTGAGATAAAGGCAGTTTAATAGGACAGCAGAGGAGCAGAAAATTAATAATAATAATAATAATAATAATAATAATAATAATAATAATAGTAATGATAAAAGAATGTACAAAACAATTGCTGCACAATGCAATTGCTCACTACCCACTGACTGATGCCTAGCCCATCTCCGAGCAGCAATCGCTGCTCCCCGGCCAACTCCGCCCAGTTTCTATACCGCGCAAGACGTCAGACGCTATGGAATAGCCCTTTGGCCAGTCTGGCTGTGCCCCCTCCCAGCTTCTTGTGCACCTGGCAGAGCATGGGAAGCTGAAAAGTCCTTGACCAGTGTAAGCACCACTTAGCAACAACTAAAACATCGGTGTGTTATCAACATTATTCCCATACTAAATCCAAAACACAGCGCTATACCAGCTACTGGGAAGAAAATTAACTCTGTCCCAGCCAAAACCAGGACACATGCATCCCCATTTGACTGGTGACTGGCTGCTTCCTGGAGCCTGAGAGGCCTCCTGCTGGCCACCGCTCGTTGCTGGAGGCAGAGTTCCAGGACAGAGCGCAGGGGAGGGGAGGAAATTAAATGGCGAAATGATTGGTAGCGGCTCTCCCTTTCTCCCTCAGGATTGCAGGAGATACACGGCAGCACGGTGGCAGCACATGAGGTAAGCAGGAACGACTAGAAGTCTTGCCTCCAATCAGGATGCAAGAGTACTCCCAAAGCATTTTGAGCCCCCAAAGCTGTCTCTTAAAAGCTCTGGCTGGCCATCAGGCCTGACGCTGTCCTTTTCAGCCTCCCCAGAAAGGGCATAAGAAAAAGGGAGCAGAGGAGGAGCCAGTTTTGCTCACAGGGTGGTAAAAGACCAGTTATCCCCAGGGAATTCAGCCCCCTGAGCTGGAAGACAGGGACGGAGAGCAGAATAAACACCCCATAATCCAGGAGGAAGCAGTTAACGACCTGCTGTGCCACCTGGACACTCACAGGTCTCTGGGGCTGGATGGGATCCACCTGAGAGTACTGAGGGAGCTGGTGGAAGAGCTTGCCAAGCCACTCTCCATCATTTATCAGCAGTCCTGGTTAACAGGGGAGGCCCCAGATGACTGGAGGCTTGCCAATGTGACGCCCATCTACAAGAAGGGACGGAAGGTGGATGCAGGGAACTACAGGCCTGTCAGCCTGATCTCGGTACTGGGGAAAATTATGGAGCAGTTCATCTTGAGTGCACTCAACAGGCATGTGCAGGCCAACCAGGGGATCAGGGCCAGCCAGCGTGGGTTTAGGAAAAGCAGGTCCTGCTTGACCAACCTGATCTCCTTCTACGACAGTGACGCGCCTAGTGGACGAGGGAAAGGCTGTAGATGTTATCTACCTGGACTTTAATAAAGCCTTTGACACTGTCTCCCACAGCATTCTCCTAGAGAAGCTGGCGGCTCATGGCTTAGGCAGGTGTACTCTTTGCTGGGTAAAAAACTGGCTGGATGGCCGAGCCCAGAGAGTTGTGGTGAACGGAGTTAAATCCAGTTGGCGGCCGGTCACAAGCGGTGTTCCCCAGGGCTCAGTTTTGGGGCCACTCTTGTTTAATATCTTTATCAATGATCTGGATGAGGGGATTGAGTGCACCCTCAGTTAAGTTTGCAGATGACACCAAATTGGGCAGGAGTGTTGATCTGCTTGAGGGTAGGAAGGCTCTGCAGAGGGATCTGGACAGGCTGGACCGATGGGCCCAGGTCAATTGTATGAGGTTTAACAAGGCCAAATGTCAGGTCCTGCACTTGGGTCACAGCAACCCCATGCAACGCTACAGGCTTGGGGAAGAGTGGCTGGAAAGCTGCCTGGCAGAGAAGGACCTGGGGGTGCTGGCTGACAGCCGGCTCAACATGAGCCGGCAGTGTGCCCAGGTGGCCAAGAAAGCCAACAGCATCCTGGCTTGTATCAGGAATAGCACGGCCAGCAGGAGTAGGCAAGTAATCGTCCCCCTGTACTTGGCACTGGTGAGGCCGCACCTCGAATACTGTGTTCAGTTTTGGGCCCCTCACTACAAGAAGGACATTAAGTTGCTGGAGCGTGTCCAGAGAAGGGCAACGAAGCTGGTGAAGGGTCTGGAGAACAAGTCTTATGAGGAGCGGCTGAGGGAACTGGCGTTGTTTAGTCTGGAGAAGCAGAGGCTGAGGGGAGACCTTATCGCTCTCTACAACTACCTGAAAGGAGGTTGCAGTGAGGTGGGTGTCAGTCTCTTCTCCAAGTAACTAGCGATAGGGTGAGACGAAATGGCCTCAAGTTGCATCAGGAGAAGTTTAGATTGGATATTAGGAAACATTTCCTTACTGATAGGGTGGTCAAGCATTGGAACAGGCTACCCAGAGAGGTGGTGGAGTCACCACCCCTGCAGGAGTTCACTTTTTCCATAGCAGCCTATATGGGCAGTTGCAATGTTTTGTGACCAAAACCCTGTTGAAAACACAACGATGTTTCAGCTGTTGCTGAACAGTGCTGACACAGTGTCAAGGCCTCCTCTGTTTCTCATGTCACCCACCAGCTCTACAGCTGACCACAACTGGCCAAAGGGATATTCCATACCGCAGGACGCCATGCGAAGCAATAAAAGCTGGGGGGAAGAAGGAGGAAAGGAGGATATTTGGAGTTAATGACATTTGCCTTTCCCAAGTAACCGTTATGCATGATGAAGGCCTGCTTGTCTGCAAATGCCTAAACATCTGCCTGCCAATGGGAAGGAGAGAATGAATATATTATTTTGCTTGGTTTGTGCATGCAGCTTTTGCTTTACTTATTAACTTCTCTTTATCTCAACACACAAGTCTTCTCACTTTTACCCTTTTAATTCTCTCCCCATCCCATTAGGGGTGACTAAGCGAGCAGCTGTGTGGGGCTTAGCTGCCTACAGGGGTTAGGAACGGTAGGCTGCCCACACCCTTGTCCAGTTCAGTTTTGAATATCTCCAAGAATGGACACTACACAGCCTCAGGTATTTACACGCACTGATGAATCTCCCCAGAGCATTTTCTTCTCTATGCTAAACAAACCCTGTTCTCTCAGGCTTTCCTTGTATGTCAGATGCTCCCTTCCTCCTCTTTGTGGCCCTTCATTGCACTTGCTCTGGTATGTCCATGTCTTTCCTGTGCTGCGGAGCCCAGGACTGGGCACAGTAGTCCACAGTCTCACCAGTGCCGAGGTCAAGAGCAGTCCAACCCAATGAGCAAGGAGTCAGGTAAAAATGCCAGGAGGCCTGCATGGATAAACAAGGCTAGGGAAAATTCAGGCCCACTGATGAATGGGGTGGGGACCTGGTGACACAGGACATGGAAAAGGGCTGTGGTACTGAATGCCTTACTCACCTCAGTCTGTACTAGCAAGACCAGCCTTCAGGAATCCCAGGTCCCAGAGTCCATGGGGAAAGGCTGGAGCAAGCAACATGTCACTGAGAACTTTTCTAGTCCATAATAAGCAGCTTTGTCTCCAATGTTTGTTTCCAGGCAAGTCAGTGCTGAAAGCGTAACTAAATTCAGAATGCACAACATCCACTCCCTCCTCATTCACCAAGATCATCATCTTTTTGCAGAAGGCTTGAAATTTGGTTAAGCATGAGTTCCACTTCACAAACCCATGCTGACTGCCAGGGAGGAAGGAGGCAGAGATGCGCTCCAGGCACTGGAGCAGAGATTCCACTGCAGCCTGTGGTGAAGACCATGGTGACACAGGTTGTCCCTCTGAAACCCACAGATGTCCACAGTGGAGCAGATATTCACCCTGCAGTGCGTGGAGGACCCCATGCCGGAGCAAGCAGATGTACCCGGAAGAAAGCTGTCACCCATGGAGAGCTCACGCTGGAGCAGGATCCTGGCAGGAACTGTGGTCTTGTGGAGAGGAGCCCATGCTGGAGCAGGTTTTCTAGGAGGACCTGTGCCCCGCAGGGAACCCACACGGGAGTGGTCTGGTCCTGAAGGACTGCATGCAATGGAAAGGATGCATGCCGGAGAAGTTTGTGAGGAACTGCAGCCCATGGGAAGGACCCCACGCTGGAGCAAGGGAACAGATTGAGAAAGAAGGAGTAGCAGAGAGGTGTTACGAACTGACCGCAACCCCCATTCCCTGTTGCCCTGTGCTGCTCGGAGGGAGGAGGTAGCGAATTCGAGAGTGAAGTTGAGCATGGGAAGAAGGGAGGGCTGGCAGGAAGGTGTTTTTAGATTTGTTCTTATTTCTTATTATCCTACTCTGATTTGATTGGCAATAAATTAAAGTAACTTCCCCAATTCAAGTCTGTTTTGCCTGTGACGGTAGTTGCTCAGTCATCTCACTGTGCTTATCTCGACTCATAAGCCTTTCATTGTACTTTTTCCCCCTGTCCAGTTGAGGAGGGGGACTGATAGAGCGGCTTGGTGGGCACCTGGCTGCCAGCCAAGGTCAACCCACCACACCTAGTCTACTTCTTTGGAAGTAGATCACGTGATCTGTAGCAGCCACCCGCCACAATGTCACCCACGCTGACCTGCCCTCTGTCTTTCCTAAACAGCCTGGCTCCATCCACTACAGTACTCCTGTAAGCGACCGCACCCCATCTCCATGATCCCATAGCTCTACAACCAAGCCACGGAGGAAGAACTGGGCCATGCTGGACAGGAGCCCAGGCAACGTGCAATAACCTGCACTTCACCATACAGCCTCTCAAGTTCCCACAGTAGATCCACCTGCAACATAAATGGTCTCAGTCCTTCAACCACACTTCCCTTCACTGCCTCGTACTGCAAGCACGCCAAAGGTCTGTTTCCTGCACCTGCCATTGTGTGACACCAACCTCTGGTTAGTGTCTGCTGGAAAGAAACACTCAGAGTCTGTACTCTCTGGCAGTCGGTTTTTGGTCCACTCTGCTGCAGAGCTGCTCCAGGGTGAGCCCAGCACCACAGTAATACACGGCTTCATCCCCTTGCTTTGCTGCCTGAATCTGCAGTGTGAATCTGTTCTGGGAGCTCTCCACTGTTCCCTTAAAGCGATCCTGGAAACCTTCTCCATAGGCATCACCTGCCTCGTAAATCCAGTCCAGAGTGCCATGTGGCCGCTGCCGGTACCAGAACATGTAGTAGTAGCTCATACTGTCTCCACTCATGCTGCACTGGAAGGTGACTCCATCTCCCTCTCGCACAGCCAGTTCCCCGATGTGTTGCTCCAGGGCCACCTGGCCAGTGACTGCTGCAGAGAGGAAGAACAAGCCATTGTCACTCCAAGATTCAGCAAAGGTTAGGGCAACGCTGGTGGGGGCATTGCGATGGCCATGGACTAGTGGGAGCACTACATCCTTCTCTCTGAACCCTGCTGACAAATGTGGGAAGAGGAATAGAGCTGGTACCAGGAATCGGGGCTCAGGAGGAAGGAGACACCACATTTCCCTCCCTTTTCCTGATTTTCCCTTTTGAAGCAGGAAGGTTTTGCACCATGGGGGACAAATCCCATCGTCTTTGCCAAGCTGGGATGCTGAGGAACCCACTCTCCTGTCCCTGAAACTGTTCTGAAAGAGCACAGGAGGGACAAGGACCTCTCACAGGCAAGTGGGACTTGGGCCCTACACTGCCATCCTCAACCTGGTCTTTGCAAGACAGGTTACAGTGCCCCATGAGCAGAGTGTCCATTCCAAAAGCAAAGCTTTAAGGCCCCAAGGTGTGGGAGAAGCAGGCAGGTGCCCTGCCTGTTCCCACACAGCAGAGGAGGCAGGCTGGATGGAGGTGCCTAACTCACAGCTAGTAGAGGAGGAGGGCTGTTCCCACTGTGCTCTGCAGGGATGGCTGGGGAGGTAGAACCGGGGACACGTCAGGCTGCAAGCGGTCAGCACAGCTCCACAGAGCCATGCAGAGCACAGGGGCACGCTCTGTTCCGGGGGGGGCATCACCCCTTCCTCTCACTTACCTACAATGGGCAATAAGCCCATGCACAGGCCAGTCCACATGGCCAGGCCCGCTCTGTCTCACCTCTCTCCACCTTCTCTCTGCCTGCACAGCAGCTCTGCCCACATCTTCCCTGTGTGTGCCTCTGTCACTGCAGTCACTCCTAGTCCCTCCTACTCACTCCCTCGGTCTATGACAACAGTGAAGGCGAGAGGCGGGGGCTGGAGGAGCAGAAGAAGCTGAAGCTGTTGGTGCACTCCCGGGTGTCTCTCACCCTGCAGGGTGCAATAACGGAGCCGCTTGCTTGGCAGGAAAACCTCTGGTGGGCAAAAGGTGACGTGTGGCTGTAAGGCCACCCTCGACCTTCCCCCGAGGATGGACTGCAGGGTGCTGCTGGGACTTTGGAGCTGGCCCTGGGGGTGGCAGGTTGTGCTCCCAGTGGCCTCCTGACCCTTGGTGCTGCTGAGCTTCTCCTCCCAGATGGGAGCCCCTGAGCCCAGCTCCGCTTGAACAGGGCACCCCTGTTGCGTTAAGAGTTACTGTCGCATACAAATAGGAGTCTGAGGAGTGGCGGGGGGGACGACGACACACCCTCCCGTTGAGTGTGTGTATAGCCACTTATCAGAACCAGAGCCCTCTCAGGGCTTTCGCTAAGGCGACAGCATTAATTTACAATGTTATAAGTCTGGTCGTGTCCAGCGTACTGAACTTCACGATTACGGATTCACTAATAATGCACTTACACCCCCAGTCTAGTCGTGTTGCATGAACTATCACGGCCACATATAAAGAGTCTGGTAGTGTTCAATGAGAACCACCACGGCAAGATCAATGAAGAGTGCAGTTTATTAGCGCAACAGACACACAGGTTCTTTGGATTACTGGTGATAAATTCACTGTCTGCAAAGCACATGCAAATACCAGGAGTATGAGTAACACCGCCGGCTGCAAACGTGTTAAAAGATAATAAAGTGATTCTATAGAGATTTCTATGTTTCCCAGGGAGGCACTTGGTATAACCAAGTGTTCGACTCTTACCCAAAGGTGTCCCGATGGCAGGGGAAGAGAGGCTCAGCCTGTCGACTGATCCCAGACGTCAGAGTGATACACGATGGTGTCTTCCCTAACATTCTCTTTCTCTTAAACCATTTTATACTATCTTTCACCTTTCAGGTGGAGCTTGAGTGACTCTAGTCATACATACCTTTGTTTAGGATTGGTGTAAAGTTTTCTCACTTCACCTTTAAAGGTATAAGCTAGGAAAATTCAGTGCGCAAGCTCAGTGAGGGGTGGTCACACCTTGGAGGAGGGTAGCTTTTGGGATGGAGGTGTGTTTTGGTATTATAACAATGTTATAATGAGCAAAGTTCACCAGAAGGACAGCATTTCGTCAAAAACGTGGCAGGCTGTTGGCCCAGGGTAGTAAATATGCAGCTTATCAGTTCCATGACACCTTTAAGTTCCCCTATTATTGCAGAGCCTGGCCACGGCATCTCCACACCGCTCCACCCTCTGGGCAGCGCCTCTTAGAGTCAGCACACCAGGTTCCCCTGGCGTTACCGACATCTAAGGGTGCAGGCCTAGGGAACTTCCATGGAATGGATGTCAGCCGCATTCCACCTGGGAAGCTTCTTCAATGCTGTGCCTTACCTATCAATTCTAATTTCTAAGTCACCTCAGCAGTAATCCCACAACCCCTACGCAGATGTGCTCCCCACCCTGCTCCCTCCACTTTGGCCCAGCACTCTACTCCTCCACTCGCTCCTTCGTGCTGACCCTTCTCCAGCTGCCGCTTCCCACCAAAGCCCTTCCAGACCACCAAGCAGCAAAGGCAGCAAAGGGCAGGTGAGATCTGGGGTGAAGCTCTGGAGTACATGTGCAGGCTCAGGCCCCCCAGCTCATCCCCCAAAACTCATGTGCACAGGACTCAGCGGGGATCAGGCTGTTGGGGCTGCTCAGCAGAGCAGCGACACTCCCTCCTCTGCGCTCATCCTACTCAGCAGCAACCCAGAGCTCCCCTACGACCACAGGATGGGACATCTACTGAGCCCTGACACAATGTCACTGTCTTGACAGATACCACCATTTTGGGGAGCATTGCCAACACCACTGTGGCCCTCCACAGACTGTCTGAATCCTCCCACTCCCCCCTCTTTTCAATGGGAGCTCCAGTCTGGCTCCTTGGGGAGGGGATCCAGGGAAGGCATGGGAAGGGGAGTTGCAGAGGGTAGAGGAACCCATTGAAACTGGAGGCTTGAGGCTGGGAAAAGCAGCAGGGGGATGCAGGGCCAGGGTGGCCTAAGGTGCACTGGGACACTTGGAGCTGCCCCAGTGTGGTAGGACATGCTGGGTTCTCTATGGCCCCAAGCTCATGGAGGGCAGGAGTTCTGGTGCAGGGCAGCCTTCGTATCCTCCTTGTTGGGGCTCCTCACAAAAATCTATGCTGGCCCTCACTGGCCATATATGCTGGCCCTCCATATATGCACATGGAGCCAACACTAACAACACAACAAAGAGACTATTCATCACATCTGGGGAAAAGATGCTCACATCACATCTGGGGAAAAGATTTAAACCCCCTCCTTCCTTTTCTGCCCTGGCCCTGCCTGTGTTTCAAGCACTCTGCCCTTTCCCAGCTCTCTGCTGCTGCAGAAATAGGTGGCCACGTCTGCAGCTGATGGTGAGAGCACTTCCAGCGACAGCTGGTTCCTGGAGGGGTCTGCAGAGCTGCTGACTTGGGTCTGGAAGGATGAAGCAATGTGCTGGAGTCCTGTGAAAGGATACTGCAACACGATATGCTGCAGGTGTCTGCCAGGAGTCTGACGGATCCAGTCCCAAGCGTAGCTGCTGTCGGTGATGGGTACACCAGAGATGTGGCAGGTAAGCGTGAGAGACTCTGAGACCTTCCCTAGTGTGGGCCCAGAGGCCTCTGTCTGCACCTGAGAAAGGGCACCTGTAACCCCGGGAGACAAGGATGAACAGGCAGCAACAGCTCAAGGCATCCCACTGAACGTCAGAAAACACTTTTCAGTGTGTGGGTGAGCAAGCACTGGCACAGCTTGCCCAAAAAGGTTGTGGAGTCTCCATGCTTGGAGATATGAAAAAGCTGTCTGGCCATTGCCCTGGGCAACAGGCTCTAGGTGGCCCTGCTGGAGCAGAGGGCTTATGCCAGATGACCTCTGGAGGTTCCTTCCAACCTCAGTCATTCAGTGATTCTGTGAGTAGAGGGGAAGGATCATCGCCTCAATTTATGCAATGCATGGAAGGCAGGAAAGGGTGTGCTAAGTTCCCCCCTAAAAACCTCCAACTTCTCCCCTGCCCCAATCCAATTAGCAAGGATGGGCAATGACACCGTGCACAGGGTGTTTGGCCAGAGCAGCTCCTGCTCACCTCTCCCCAGCTCCTCTCTACCCACACATCTGCTCTCCTCAGGCTTCCCACATCAGGTTTCCCCCCATAAGGGCTGGAAGGCATGACCTATGAGGAGTGGGTGAGGATTTTGTGTTTGTCTAGTTTGGAGTAAAGGAGACTGAGGGGCAATCTCATTGCTCTCTACAGCTTCTTGAGGAGGGCAAGTGGAGAGGGAGGTGCTGATCTCTTCTCCCTGGTACCCACCGATAGGACGCACGGGAATGGTTCAAGGCTGCACCAGGGGAGGTTTAGACCGGACATTAGGAAGCATTTCATTAGTGAGAGGGTGCTCAAACACTGCAACAGGCTTCCTAGAGAGGTGGTTGATGCCCCAAGCCTGTTAGTGTTCCAGAGGCATTTGGACAATGCCCTTAATAACAGGCTTTAACTTGGTCAGCCCTGAACTGATCAGGCAGTTGGAGTAGATGATCGTTGTAGGTCCCTTCCAACTGAAATAGTCGATTCTATTCTACTCTACTCTATTCTCTGGAGCACTGACAGCACCCAGCCACGATGAGACACCCCTCTCTCTGACCCCAGGCACAGTCCACTCACGGACTCACCACTGAGATGGGCTGTGACCCCCGTGAACATGCAGGAGGGGAGAGCAGGAGAGGAGGAAGCTGATGTTGTTGGGGCACCCCCCGGGTGTCTCTCACTGTGGTCCCTGCAGGGTGCAGTCACAGAGCGCACTGTCCCCCAGCTCCAGCCCACTGATGATCAGTGTCCCAGAGCTCTTGTCAGCCTGGCAGGAAAACCTCTTGCGGGCAAAAGGGGCTGTGTGGCTGTAGGAGCCTCCCCGGCCCTTGCTCTGCAGCAAGTACTGCAGGGGTCCGCCAGGACGCTGCCGATACCAGGCCACGTAAATATAGGAGGCATTGGACCTGTAAGTGCATCGTAAGGTCCCCGTGTTCCCTGCTTGCCACCACACTGCAGACCTCATCGCTTGGACCTCATCACCCTGAAATGTACCTGAAACAAAAGCAGGGCTGTTCCATCACTGCTTTGCTTTCGCTGGCACAAGGAAGTTGCCCACCAAAGGGTCAATGGAAGCAGGCAATGGTGTTGCCAGGCAATGCTGTTGCCAAAGCCCAAGCGAACGGGGACATGGGAAGGCAGAGAGGGGTTGCAGGCAGGCAGAGCCTGGTTGGGTGACAGAAACACATTGAATCACCTCCTCAGAATAAACCACTGCCTTTAGAACTCCAAAGATGGAAATTGGCAGTGCTGGGAAAGGAGCTCTTGCAGAAAGGCCAGGACAACCTGCGGTGTGCAGGGATGGCCCCTCTCTCCCTGCAAACAGCCCTGAGCCACCTCAGCACTCGCCAGCTCCACACGTTGTGCACCCTGTGCCGGACTCAGCAGGTTTGTGTTAAAGCGCAGCTGGATTTCCTGTCCCCGTGGGAACGGCACAGAAGTAGCGGGCAGAGTCCTGGGGCTTCAGGGCATGCAGGGACAGAGATGACTCGGACTGGGAATCGTCCCGGGATGCCGTGGCTCGACCCTCCACTGACCGCCCGAATTTAATGACTGAAGAACCAGAGCTGATGACGGACACCCACTCGAGACTGCCACCGGGTGCCTGACGGTACCACAGGACTGCATAACTCCCGAAGGTGAAGCCGGACCCCCGGCAGGAGAGGAGCACGGAGTCCCCGGGCGCTCGCAGCTCTCCGCCGGCCTCCACCAGCCTCAGCTGCGCCCACACCCCTGCGGACGGAGAGCGCGGGCAGCCGGGCAGGGCGCGCCCACGGCCCGAGGACGTTCCCCCGCCGCCCCGGCGCCCCCCGCCCCGACACAGCGACAGCCCACACCCCCCTCTCTGCCGGCAAACCCCCGCGCCCGGGGCAATGCCCCGCCTGCCCTGCTCGGGGCTGAGCCGCGCCTGCTCCCGACACTCCGGCCGACCGGCTGCCCGAAAGCCTCCCTCTGCCTCTACCTTCCCCTTCCCCTCTGCCTCTGCCTTCCCCTCTCCCTCTCCCGCCCACGCCACCCGCTCCCCGCTTCCCCGCTAAGGAAGGCGAGCGCCAGGCCAACAGCGCGCCCGGCGCGGGAGCAGCCGCAGCCCCGCGGCCCCGCGACGGGCAGGGCCGGCCGCGGGCAGCCCCAGCCCCGGGCCCAGCGCCGGGCTCGCTGCCCTCCCCGCCCGGCTCTCACCTGCCGGCCCCGCGGCCAAGGACAAGGCCAGGAGCCACGGCCCCAGCCCGGGCGCCATCATGCCCTGCCGCGCCGGGGCCGGCCGGGGCACAAGCGCCCGGCGGCAGCCGCAGAGGAGCCGAGCGCAGCCGCGATCGGGCCCGCTCCTGCCCGCCCCGCCGGCTCGGCCCCTCGCCGCGGCAGCGCCCGCGCCTCTGCCCGCCCCAACAGACCCGACCCGCCCCGGCCCGGCCCCCCGGTGCCGCGGCGCCTTCGGGGGAGGAGAAGGGGGGGCGCGGGGCGGGACGCGGGGCAGGGTCTTTGGCAGAGGAGGAGCGCGGTGCCCCGGCAGACGAAGGCTCCTGGCCCTTGGCTCCCAGCGCGGCTCCGGCGCTGTCCCGGCTTGTCGCCCTGCCGAGCCCTGCGGAAGGGAGTCGGCGCCTCGGCCAGGCGCAGCCGGGGCCGGCCCCAACCCCAGCCCCAGCCCCAGCGCCAGGGTCGGGCTGTGGGCCCGCAGCGTCCCCTCGCAGGACCCTCCCCGTGCCCCGCACCCCCAGCCCGCCCTGGCCTCACTCCCATCCCCTGCCCGCGGGGACAAGAGACACTGCGCGGAAACGATCCCTCCCTCTCCTACCCGCTTGCCTGACACTCGTCTCTTCCACACCGCAGAGCTAGCGGCCTGTAGGGACATGCTCGGGACCTCCGAGACGGGGCTCCCCAGCACACTTCCCCAGGGTGTGAAATAACCCCATGGACACAGGAGACCTCAGAGACAGAACTGCTTCATCTCACCTTCCCACGTCTTTGCCCACATTTGCCTCTGTCGCCAATGACAATCACACCAACACCTCGCTTTATGTCCTGGTCACAGCGCCGTTACTGCCTTGGCATTGGTCCGGCCTGTGACTACCCTGAACCCAAACTCGAGAGGGCATAAAGAGCAAGTAGTTGGCATTGTCAGGGCACCCTTGGGTGTCTCTTCCTGTCATTCCTGCCAGGACACTAGAAGGTGTCCTTTCGCTCCAGTGTGGTAATGCCCAGTGTACTGCAGTTGTGGTTGGCCTGGCGGGAAAACTTCTTGTGGGCAATAGGACCTGTGCGGCTGCAGGAAGCTCCCCAGCCCTTCCTCAGGAGCATGTGGTGTGGGGGCCCAAAGGGACGCTACCTGTTTCAGGCCACCTGAATATATCAGAAGCTGGACCGTTAGGTGCGTCACAGGATCAGTACATGCCCTACTCTTCCCTGCATGGCAGACCTCCTCAGCTGGACTTCATCATCATCCTGTAATGTGCCTGAAAACCAGCAGGGTGTTCACCAACTGCTTTGCTCCAACAGGCCAAGTGGAAACAATGGAAGTGGAAACACCATTTCCAAAGTCCGAGGGCTCTGGGTGCCTGTAGTGGTCCTAAGCAGAAGACTCTTCTCTGCGGACGACTTGGTCATCTACCCAATAAGTTGACCTGAGTGAGCACAGGCTTATACTGGGCTGCACATCCTCCAGGAGCTTCTGCAATGCGCTGGGCTGCACATTTCCCTGTCACAGGATGAACTCAGCCAGCAGATCCCAGTGGAAGGGCCTAGAGGTGCCACCCACATGATGTCAGTCCTAGTGCATGTTCCTGTCTTTGCTACACCTCCAGGTCCTGGGTAACTGGTACGCTGCTGCGTTAGCCAGCTAAGTGAACTGCTGTTACTGTTTCACCTCTCGCTCAGCCTAGAAGGGTAGCTCCGAACTGGACACGGAGGAAGGATGAGACACTTCTGCGTCACTTCTGCTCAGGACAGAGATCTCTGACTTTCGACATACAGTAGGAATAGGTTTTTCTAGACCCTGGTAAAACTTGGATACAATTAGGCATGTGGGGGAGTCTTCCTTCCTCTCTGGACTATCAGCTGTAGTGCTGGAGTTTGGAAGGGTACATCTGCATGGGAAACCAATGTTTGTGGGTGGTGAAAAGGCAGCCTGCAGCAGACTGAGCAGTCATGGTCTGTGTGAGGGACTCAGGTGTGCTGTTCTTTGGGAAAAATAGGGAAGGGAAAGGAAAGGAAAGGAAGGGAAGGGAAGGGAAGGGAAGGGAAGGGAAGGGAAGGGAAGGGAAGGGAAGGGAAGGGAAGGGAAGAGAAGAGAAGAGAAGAGAAGAGAAGAGAAGAGAAGAGAAGAGAAGAGAAGAGAAGAGAAGAGAAGAGAAGAGAAGAGAAGAGAAGAGAAGAGAAGAGAAGAGAAGAGAAGAGAAGAGAAGAGAAGAGAAGAGAAGAGAAGAGAAGAGAAGAGAAGAGAAGAGAAGAGAAGAGAAGAGAAGAGAAGAGAAGAGAAGAGAAGAGGGTAAGTGTTCCAGGTGGAAGGAACCTACAACAATCACAAAGTCCACCTGCCTGGCCACTTCAGGGCTGACCAAAAGTTGAAGCATGTTATTAAGGGCATTGCCCAAATGCCTCTCAAACACTGACAGGCTTGGGGCATCAACCACCCTTCTAGGAAGCCTGTTCCAGTGTTTGAGCACCCTCTCAGTAAAGAATTGCTTCCTAATATCTAGTCTGAACCTCCCCTGGTGAAGCTTTAAACCATTCCCATGTGTCCTGTCACTGGGTACCAGGGAGAAGAGATCAGCACCTCCCTCTCCACTTGCCCTCCTCAAGAAGCTGTAGAGAGCAATGAGGTTGCCCCACAGCCTCCTTCTCTCCAAACTAGTGTTGCAGTAGTCTCTTTCTAGCCCAAACGGAATCCAATACATAGCAGTAGTAGCAAGGCTTCTTGAAGCCTTAGGCTGCAGGCTCTGAACTTTCACCCAGATCCACTGACCATGCACTGAACTTTTACTTGGCTACATGAAGGAAGGCCCCCAAAGCCAGTGCAAAACAGAAAGAGAAGGAAGCTTCAACCTTAGCAGAAGCTGCAGCCCTAGAGATAAGTGAAGAATCGGCCCACCTGGAGACAATTAAAGGGCCCAGCGAAGAACAGGGAGACCCCAGACCCTAATACTGCTGTTGGCCCGAACCGTCTCCTGAGGGGAGGGGAATTTAAATTGTAAGGGTATAATCGCCCAGGGATTTCTTTGTTCTGGGTCCCTCTCTGGAGGCACCCAGCTCGAGCTGTTTTCACTGCTGTACCAATCCATAAATTTGTCTGGTGTATGTCGTATTGGAGACTCTGCTTCAGGAAACCTAGGGTCGAGCCAGAGGGGAGAGGAAGCGCCCAAGAGTGAGAGCGTGTCTGTGAGCGAGGAGTCGAAAAGGGGCACCCATCAGCTCAGTGGAGCTGCCTGCTGCGAAGGGATTCTGGTCCCAGCAGTTAAAGTCTCGGGTGGTGTGTGTGCGACTCCCTCAATGCTGTGTGAGCGCTCGAGCAGGGCCTTCTCCTTTAACAGTTTGGCGACCCAGATGGGACCCTAGGCCAGCACCCTCGGATCCTCCCACCTCCAAACATCCAACTGCAGGCAGCAGGTGAATTCACCTGGGACCTTTGGAAGGGGAGGCTCCAAAAGGTGAGTGTCAAAATTCCCTGAGCAGAATTGAGACTAGTGATTGGGGTGGTGCGTGGCCTGAGCAGCGTAAACCGCACGAGAAGAAAGAGAGAGTGCGTGGCCTGGTCAGTGGAAAGCGCACAAGATGCAAAAGTTGGTGTGTGGCCTGAGCAGCGTAAAACGCACATAAATGAGACCCTGATACTAGGGGGAAAAAAAAGAAGAAACGGGAAATGTAGCCAGTGTAGAAAAGGGGACGCCCTAGGCCGAGGTCTTACAGAATTGGGAGAAAATTTACAGTACAGCAGAATTATCTAAAAAACGCGCAATCAAATTATACCAAGGTGAATGGCCGTTTATTACAAGAACAGATCCACACAAATTAATGTATGTAAGTCATCGACGCATACCAAATGGATTACTGGTATGTATGGCATGAATGGTCTGGGGAGAGAAAACTGCCAGGACAAAAGTTAAAAAAGGAAAAAAAAAAAAAGAGATAAAGGTGGTAATTGTAGCAGAAGCTACCGGAAAAAGAAATTTCTGCAAGTAGTTCAACCCCACCTTATCTGTCTTCGTCTCTGTCTTCTTCTGACTCTCCTCCTCTGAACCCTCCGGCTGGTCGGGCTTTCCCATTCCAAAGCAAAGATGAGCTGACTGTTCATCCACCGCAATACAAAAGAAAGCGTCTTTTAAATTTAGAACTGGAAAATACATATTCTATTCAGGGATGGAAGCAAATAAAGTGTACGGGTTTGGCACCACAGGGTGGACATTGACTGTTCGAGTGTTAATTTCCCACAAATCCTGTACCTAATTCTTGAGAATTAGGCTTCCTTACCAGCAAAATGGGAGTATTAAATCCCACTCGGCACTCCCGTAATAGCCTATATTCTAAAAAGGAATTAACGAGTGGTTCCCTTACCTTTGCAGGTACCTGAGCAAAAAGGGATAGCCAGTGGAGTAATAATGCAATAAACTGGGTCCACATCACAGGCCAGTCGCCTATTAGTCAATTCACCTTGATCCAGTGGCGGCAGGGGCACCAGGCTGAAATAAAACAGTAGCGGCAGCAGCGGCTCTATTGGAGAAGAGTCGCCCACTTATCTCAGGACATCCAGTGACAGTTTATGTCCCACACAAAGCAGAAATACTAATGAAGCAATACGCGACTCAAGCATTGTCACTGCAATGGGCACATAGGTAAGAACTGATTCTACTAATGGCAGGTAATGTTCTCTGTGAAGATGCAATACCCTGAATGCTGTGATGTTGTTACCATTGCCTGATGAAGGGGAGGAACATCATCGGTGCGAATGAGTAATGCTTAGTTCCAGCAATTCACGAACAAATTTAACTGATGTTCCTTTGCAGAACCCAGATTTAGCTCTATCTGTAGATGGCTCATCCTACTACTTGCATGGACAACGACGGACTGGGTACAGCCAAGGACAAGTGATGGAAGCTGAACCACTCCCAGCAAGGCTGAGTGCACAAGGAGTGGAACTGGTAGCCTTGACACGCACGGGACAGGGAAAGGCAGGCTTTTCCCCTTTCATCTAGGAAAGGGAAAACGAGTCAGTATTTACATGGACTCTCGGTATGCCTTTGGGGTACGCCATGCAACAGGAATGTTATGCAAAGAACGAGGATTTTTCACACCATCAGGGAAAAGGGTATCCAATGGAGAGGAAATACGCAATTTGCTGGAATCAGTGCAACTACCCAAACAAATTGCTGTGTTACATTGCCCAGCCCATAGCAAGCACTCTGCAGAAAGTAGTAAAGGAAATGCTTTAGCTGATGCAGCTGCAAAGGCTGCAGCCCAGCAACCTCTGAGGGAGTGTATGGTTGCAATCTCAATGGAAAATCAGAATGAATGGCCAAATGTAAAGAGACCGCAAAGCCACGTATGAAAAGGACTCTACAGCAGAGGAAAAGAAACAATGGGCAAAGTGGGAAGCAGAACAAGATGGCAGTGCAATATGGACAATTGGAGGAAAACCGGTTTTGCCAAAGAAGTAATTAATTACCGTGGCTAGGTGGTTTCAAGACAAAGCTCATGCAGGAGCAGAGGCAGTGGCTAAACAGGTACAAAACATATGGGCAGCACCAGGAATTTATGCCGCCACAAAAAGGATCACCAGTAGCTGCCCAACCTGCCAAAAGTTTTCAAGTATCAAGCCGAGCTCAGAGTTAGGGGGACGACCATGGGCCAGTTTCCCTTTTCAGCAATTACAAATATATTACACAGATATGCCATCCACCAGTGCATACAAACAGTTATTAGTTTTAGTAGGTGAATTGTCAGGTTGGGTAGAAGCTTTCCCCACAAGAAAAGCGGGCACAGGAGGAGGAATAAAAGCGTTATTGAAGGAAATTATACCCAGATATGGAGTTGCCGAATCACCTGAATCAGACGGGGGTGCCCATTTTACAGCAAATACAATCGGTCAACTATGTAAGTCGCTAGCTATAGAGAAGAACTTGCACACTCCCTATCACCCGCAACCCTCAGGACAGGTGGAAAGAATGAACAGAACCTTTAGACAAGAGATAGCAGAAATATCCACAAACACAGGCTTAAAGTAGCCGGACGCATTGCACTTAGCCCTGTGGGATGGGCGAAATGCCCCGCAACAACCCATAGGACTAACGCCAGCAGAAATTTATCTTTGGGAGACATTTGGCCATACCAGGGATTTATATCCCAGCTAAGTCCAGCCTGTTGGATGGAGATGAACGATTGACCCAGTATGTTATAAGAAACAGTTTGCAGACCATAGAAAATGCGCTCAAAGGTATCAATCTGCACCACCTGAAATGCAGGTATATGATATACAGCCTGGGGATAAAGTTCTAGTAAAGATGTTTTCTCAAAAGTCTAAGCTAGAATCGAAATGGGAAGGGCCATATACTGTCTTACTGTGTTCTTACTTTGCTGTCAAAGTTTCAGGAAAAGAAAATTGAATACACCACTCACGTGTCAAACGAGTGAGGGATAGCCAACCAGCTGGCAAATAACTGATTTCTGAAGAACCCTTGCAACAGGACCGATGAAGCGAGACAACCCTGACAACCACAACAGCATGGCTAAGTATTTAAAAGAAAAAAAAGAAAAAAAGAGAGTTGTCAATAATAAAGGGAAAAGAGTCTACCTAGGTTATCAGGAAGTAGCTGTTCCAGTCCCTTGGGAACCAGCAAGAGAGACTCTTGGTTTCTGCTGTGAAACAGATACAGCTCAGGATGTAATTCTGGTAGAATTGACAAGCAGGGAAAAAACCAGAGTGTTCTGATAAAACCAGCTGCTGTTTAATGCTAGATTCCAGGTGCTGTGTGAGGGAAAATCCTAGATTAAATGTTAATATGGTATTTCTCAATGTAACTTGTGAAACTACTATGCCTATATTGACAACTGTCTCTCCGACCACGTTACATCCCATGGTCACAGTCTTATGCTTAGTTTTACGGTGTTTGTTACCTGTAATCACCTTAATCACCTTATATATGAGAACATGGAGGTTAATTGTTTGTCTTGTGAGACTTCGCAACCTTTGTCTGATCTTTGTCTGACACGTGAAGCAGAAATGCTTAATAAAAAACCAAAGGAGGACTGTTGTAGTACTCACTTTCTAGCCCAAACGGATTCCAATACATAGCATTAGCAGCAAGGCTTGCTGAAGCCTGAGGCCACAAGCTCTGAACTTTCACCCAGACTTGCTGACCATATACTGAACTTTTACCTGGCTACATGAAGGAAGGCCCTGAAACTGGTGCAAACCGGAGGATAAGGAAGCTACAATCTCAGCAGAATCTACAACCTTAGAGATAAGAGACAAAACGGCCCACCTAGAGACGATGAAAGGACCCAATAAAGAACGGGAAGACCCTAGACCCTAACATTACTCTTGGTCCAAACTGTCTCGTGAGGGGAAGGGAACTTAAATTATATGGGTATAATTGCCCAGGGATTTCTTCCTTCTGGGTCCCTCTCCGGAGGAACCCAGCTCAAGCTGTTTTACATCACATCAATAAATTCATCTGGCGTACGTCGTATGAGAGCCACTGCTTCAGGAAACCTAGGGTTGAGCCAGAGGGGAGAGAAAGCACCCAAGAGTGAGCGTGTGTGTGTGTGTGTGAGCGAGGAGTCAAAAAGGGGCACCCGTCAGCTCAGTACGGCTGCCTGCTGTGAAGGGACCCCAGTCCCAGCAGTTAAAGTCACAGGTGGTGCGTGTGCAACTCCCTCAATGGTGTGTGAATGCTCAGGCAGCGGCTTCTCCTTTAACACCTACATCCTCTGGACACTCAAGTTCTGAAAGCCCACTCACAACTGGTCGGGTCGCTGGTGGCAAAGCAAACGCACACGTTGGCATCTGCAGCGGTCAGCCTGCAGACAGCCGCCTCAGCAGCATTAGGCAGCACGTATACCAGAGAACGCTGGGCTGGCAGGGGCGCA
The DNA here is from genome assembly GCF_035582795.1 of Mycteria americana. NCBI lineage: Eukaryota > Metazoa > Chordata > Aves > Ciconiiformes > Ciconiidae > Mycteria > Mycteria americana. The sequence goes on from NC_134386.1 coordinate 8,342,089, forward strand.
CGCCAGAGCACGTGGCCTAAATAATAGTACACAGCCTCCTTACGTCAAAGTATGCCACTGGCCACTATGAGAAAAGAATGGCCAAGGTGGGAAAGTCATGCCTGGCCAGTATCTCCAGGATGTGGAGAATACCAGCCACATCTGTAGGCCATGCCCTGCTATGCAAAGTCTTGGTGCCAACACAACTGCAATACTGGGAGCTCAGGGGACTGATAAGCCTCCGTGGACACATGCTACGGGTGAGCGTTGTCTTGCAGGTGACATTGGCATGAACTCTTTGGACACATGCCTTAATTATTCCATGGGCAGACCCTTCTACATCTGCTCATATCGTCCCGTTAGACATTCAAAGATGTCAGGAACGGGCTGTGACTAAATGCTGTCTAAATGGTGCCACAGAAGACCCATGCACATCCTGAGCCAATCAGCACGCACGCACCTTAGAAGCCCAACACGATGAAATAAATCCCACACAGAGGGAAAATTGCTATCGCAGTCTTCCACTCCTAGTCTAGTGGCAGTGGGACCTCACCCATATTACACACAATGACCTGCTGTGACCACAAGAGAACCTTTACATATAGAGAGAACAGTAATAACACAGGAAAAACAGAACCATTACTAGCGATAAAAATAGAGTAACAGCCATTCAGTATAAATAGAACTATAAGAAATATGACAGTACCACCAATTAATTAAGCAATAATGACCCTCCTCAAAATGTTAGCAACTAGAGGCTTCCTAAACAATATACTTCAATTTCCTAAAAATTTCAAACATGAAATACTGTCCTTGCTGGAATCTGATGACCAATGCAATAGAGGTATTCAGTCAGATGAATTTGCTTAGGGACATGGTATAGTGGTGGTCTTGGTAGTGTTAGGTTTACGGTCGGACTCGCTGATCTTAAAGGTCTTTTCCAACCTATGCAATTCTGTGATCCTGTGATTCTCTGAATGAGAGGCTAGCACTGCTGTTGCCTCATGGTGGGACATCTCTGGTGGTTTGACCTCCAAGACCACTGCCGTTCCACACCTGTTTTCATGCCCATTATTTGTTTTGCTTGCCACTATAGTGGAATTAATAATTAGAGTAATTGCTTTGTGCAGAAGAGACTTTTTGGCTGCCAGGAAGGGCTGGTAGCTTCTGCATCTAACCTGCAAATTACACTATCGTTAAGAAGTGTCACCGATACGTGGGTCAAGGGGTGCAGCGTAGAGGTGCTAGCAGCAAGGTCCTTGCCCATAGAAGACGCAGGCATCCACATCACAAGTGCTCCGGAGTCAATGCAGGCACATTCTGTGCCCTACTGTACTGCCCGTATCCCCTCACCTTCACGCCTGTGCTCAGCCAGCTAATCATGAGAAAAGAGCCAGGAGGTAGCAACAACTGGGCAGCAGCAATGATGTCACTGGAATGGCCTTGGCTTTCCCTTGAAGTGAAGCAGCAGATTTGCCTCCACACCACAGTACTTCTAAGAAAACCATGGCAAAACCCTGAAGACTACAACAGCATAGAACATCCCCAGGGTGGGGTTCTGTGCAGTGTGCTGTGTCCCGAGTGGAGCTCCGCCTGATGCTGCTGCAGCAGCGTGGGGATCCCAGCACCAGAATGGATGTCAGATTTCGTAACTTCCTATCACCTTTCCTGTGATGTTAATAAGAGGGTTCTCTGTTTTAATGACTGTTGATGCGTTTTCTTCTGGACTCTGAAAGGTCCAGCACCTCCTGGGGCAAAGCATCATGCATGATGCAGGATCTTCACGGACAATGACCAGGGGTACAGTCTGGAGCAAGGTCATTGCCAGGCCACTTTACAAAATTTTTGAATGAACATGGTGTTTGGGACAGGTGCCTGAGGACTAGAGGCAAGGAAATGTCACTCCTATTTTCAAGAAGGGCAAGAAGGAGGACCCAAGAATCTTCACGTCTGTCAACCTCCCCTCAAGACCCGGGATGGTGATGGAGCAACTAATCCTGGGAACCATTTCCAGGCATGTGAAGGACAAGAACGTCAGCAGGATTCGCCAAGGGGAACTTATCCTTGAGCAACTTGATAACCAACTTCTGTGATGAAAAGGCTGGCTTTGTAGACGAGGGCAGAGCAGTGCGTATGGTCTACCTTGACTTCAGGAAGGCTTTCAACACTGACCTCCTGTCTCGTCCCACTCGGCGGGTTGCGAGATGGGCGAATCTTTTCCATTCCCCGGGGATTTGTGTACCGACAAAGGCCGACCTCTGCTCGGCAGAGCCGCAGGCCGGTAGAGTTACGACAGGGACTCAGAGGAACAGTCAGACTAGCAGCTTTATTAACTAGCAAACTACAAACTTAACGAACTAGCAAGCTCAGCAAACGAACAGAGGCAATTTGGCAATGGAGCTATTTTCCGGGCAACCCGTCACAATTCATCCAAAACTCATATGCCCAGAGATATATCTAGTGGAAGAGTAGAGGAAAAGAGAAGTGAGAAAAGGAAAGAGAAGAGAGGAAGATAAAGAAAAGGAAAGGTATCACCACCCTTGGATCCCACGATGGCGGTGAGAGATGTGGCAGTCCTCCGGTGATGGGCGCGCACCGTTCCCTGGGGAAGGTGTCTCTTTATACTCTAATCCCTGCCTCAGGTCACACCCCTGGAGGACTTATGTTGTTCTGGTCCTCAAAAGTTCGCAGGCGCTGGGGGAGGGGGGGTGGTTGCGAGGAGTTTCATTCCAAGTTTCGGGTGGTTGTAGGCCCATTCCTTAGATAAAACTCTGTGTGACCTCTGGCCATAGATGGTAACTGTGCATCCTCCGACGCGCTCTTCTCACAGAATCACAGGATCATATAGGTTGGAAAAGACCTTTAAGATCATCGAGTCCAACCATAAACCTAACACTGCCAAAACCACCACTACACCATGTCTCTAAGCACCTCATCCAAACGTCCTTTAAATACCTCCAGGGATGGCGACTCAACCACTTCCCTGGGCAGCCTGTTCCAATGCTTGATAACCCTTTCAGTGAAGAAAAATTTCCTAATATCCAGACTAAACCTCCCCTGGCGCAACTTGAGACCATTTCCTCTTGTCCTATCACTTGTTACTTGGGAGAAGAGACCGACCCCCACCTGTCTACAACCTCCTTTCAGGTAGTTGAAGAGAGCAATAAGGTCTCCCCTCAGCCTCCTTTTCTCCAGGCTAAACAGTCCCAGCTCCCTCAGCCGCTCCTCATAAGACTTCTGCTCCACACCCTTCACCAGCTTCGTTGCCCTTCTCTGCACACGCTCCAGCACCTCAATATCCCTCTTGTAGTGGGGGGCCCAAAACTGAACACAGTATTCGAGGTGCGGCCTCACCAGTGCTGAGTACAGTGGCACGATCACTTCCCTAGTCCTGCTGGCCACGCTATTTTTGATACAAGCCAGGATGTCATTGGCTTTCTTGGCCGCCTGGGCACACTGCTGGCTCATATTCAGGCAGCTGTCAACAAACACCCCCAGGTCCTTCTCTGCCAGGCAGCTTTCCAGCCACTCTTCCCCAAGCCTGTAGCGTTGCATGGGGTTGCTGTGGCCCAAGTGCAGGACCTTGCACTTCGCCTTGTTAAACCTCATACAATTGACCTCGGCCCATGGATCCAGCCTGTCCAGGTCCCTCTGCAGAGCCTGCCTACCCACAGATCAACAGCAGATCAACACTCCCACACAACTTGGTGTCATCTGCAAACTTACTGAGAGTACACTCGATCCCTTCGTCCAGATCATTGATAAAGATGTTAAACAGAACTGGCCCCAACACAGAGCCCTGGGGAACACCGCTTGTGACCGGCCGCCAACTGGAGTAAACTCCATTCACCACCACTCTTTGGGCCCAGCCGTCCAGCCAGTTCTTTACCCAGCGAAGAGTACACCCGTCCAAGCCATGAGCAGCCAGCTTCTCCAGGAGAATGCCGTGGGAAACCGTGTCAAAGGCTTTACTGAAGTCTAGATAGACAACATCCACAGCCTTTCCCTCATCCACTAGGCGGGTCACCTTGTCATAGAAGGAGATCAGGTTGGTCAAGCAGGACCTGCCTTTCCTGAACCCATGCTGGCTGGGCTTGATCCCTTGGTTATTCTCTACATGCCGTGTTATAGCACTCAGGATGATCTGCTCCATCAGCTTCCCCGGCACCGAGGTCAGGCTGACAGGCCTGTACTTCCCCGGGTCCTCCTTCCGACCCTTCTTGAAGATGGGTGTCACATTCGCTAATCTCCAGTCAGCAGGGACCTCCCCAGTTAGCCAGGACGGGGTTCTCATCCCGTGCTAGCCAACTTGCTGCACCTTATCTCGATACAATGTTTGAGACAGTGCCTCTCAAGTGTCTCACAAGACAACACCTCTTTTAGTCTCTCCTCCGAAGAGCTCTCCCCATCCCATGCTAGCCGACTTGCTGTCGCCATGCAAATCGTGCCCCATCTCTCCACAATGTTTGAGACATTAACTCGTTCAGTCTCTCACACCTCCAACACAAGGTCCTCAGATAGAAGCTGATGAAGTCTGGGCTGGATGAGCAGATGGTGAGCTGGACTGAATACTGGACACAGAGCCAAGCGTGGTGACCAGCGGCATGAAGTCTAGTTGGAGGCCAGTATCTAGTGATGTACCCCAGGGGTCAATACTGGCTCCAGTCCTCTTTAACATCTTCATCCATGATCTGAAGGATGGAATAAAGAGGAACACAGGCAACATTCTTCTTGGGACGACGGGCTGCTACACCAGAGGGTAGTGCTGCCATCCAGAGGGACCTCGGCAGGCTGGAGAAATGTGCTGACAGGAACCTCATGTAGTTCAACAAGGTGTACTGGTTTTGACTGGGATAGAGTTAGTTTTGTTCACAGTAGCTCGCAGGGTGCTATGTTTTGAATTTGTGAGCAAAACAGTGTTGATGACACAGGGGTGTTTAACCTTTTGCTCCGCAGTGCTCACACAGCATCAAGGCCTTTTCTGTTTTGCATGCTGCCCTGACAGTGATTAGGCTGGTGATGCAGAAGAAGCTGACATGGTACACAGCCAGGACAGCTGATGCCAACTGAGCAAAGCAATATTCCATACCATGTAACGTCATTCTCAGCAATAAAACTCAGGGAAAGAAGGAGGGAAGGGTGATGTTCGAGTTACAGCATTTGACTTCCCAAGTAGCCGTTATGCGCGAGGAAGCCCCGCTGTCCTGGGCATGGCTAAACACCTGCCTGCAGATGGGAAGTAGGGAATTAATGTCTTATTTCACTTGGCTTGTGCACGCACCTTTTTCTTTACCTGTCAAACTGTCTTGATCTTAACCTATGAGTTTTCTCTCTTTTATGCTTCCGATTCTTTCCCCCATCCTGCTGAGGGGGCAGTGACTGAACGCCTGTATGCTACGTAGCTGCCTATCGGAGTTAACCCACAACACAAGGGAAAGCGCAGAGTCCTGCACTTGGGGAGGAACAACCCTACGTACCAGTATGTGCTGGGGGCCCTCCAGCTGGAAAGGTCCAAAGGCCCTAAGGCTCCTGGTGGACACCAGGTTGAACATGTGCCAGCAACGTGACCTTGCGGCTCTATTGGGTTTACGTGAGAAAGTTTTGGAAGCAGGGCAGGCTGCACAGCCAGCCTCTGGGAGAGGAGACCAGGACTGCCCCCGTGTCGGACACAGCTCATTCCAGCCAGCTCCAAAAAGGACCCAGTGCCGGCCAGAGCTGAGCCAATCTGCTAAGCCCCCAGCACCTCTGTGATAACATATTTACAACAAGGTAAAAAGTGCTGCACAACGGCTGTGAGAGAGAAGAGTAAGAAAAACTGAGATAAAAACCCCTGCAGACACCAAGGTCAGTGAAGAAGGAGGGGAAGGACATGCTCCAGGGGCCAGAGCAGAGGTTCCCCTGCAGCCCGTGGAGAAGACCATGGTGAAGCAGGTTGTCCCCTGCAGCCCATGGAAGCCTACGTCAGAAGAGACATCCACGCTGCAGCCCGTGGAGGACCCCACGCTGCAGCAGTTAGATGTGCCCTGAAGGAAGCTGGTGCACACAGAGAGCCCAGGCAGGAACAGGTTTTCTGGCAGGGACAGCAACCCATTGGGGGGGCCCATGCTGGAGCAGTCTGTTCCTGAAGGAATGTACCCCATGGAGAGGACCCACGCTGGAGCAGTTCATGAAGGACTGTATACTGTGGGAGGGACCCCACACCAGAGCAGGGGAAAAGTGTGAGGAGGAAGGAGCCGCAGAGACATGAAGTGTTATGCAGTGACCACAACCCCCCTTCCCCATCTCCCTGCGCTGCTTGGGGTGTGGAGGAGGTAGAAGAATCAGGAATGAAGGCGTGAAGTTGAGCCTGGGAAGGTGTTCTTAATTTTGACATTGTTTCTCATTTTCCTACTCCATTTTTCATTGGCAATACATGAATTCTTCCCAAGTCTCTTTTGCCTCTGGTTGGTAAACGATCCACCTGCCTGTATTTGGACTCATGAATTTTTCATCTATTTTCTCCCCCTGACGCACTGAGGAAGAGGAGTGAGAGAGCAGCTTGGTAAGCATCTGGCAGCCACCCAAGGTTAACTCACCAGAGCGGCAAAAGCGACTGATGGTACCTTGGGCGGCACCAGGAGGAGTGTTGCCAGCAGACTGAGGGAGGTGATCCTTCCCACCTGCTCAGCACTGGTGAGGCCACACCTGGAGTGCTGAGTCCAGTTCTGGGCTCCCCTGTACGGGAAAGAGGTGGAGATATTAAGAGACTCCAAAGAAGGACCACAAAGGCCATTAAGAGAAGGCAGCATACCTGCTATGATGAACAGTTGAGAGAGCTGGGACTACTTACAACAGAGAAGAGAAGGCTCCGGAGGGATCTCATCAACGTACAGAAACAGCTGAAGAGAGGGTGCAGCAAAGATGGGGCCAGTGACAGGACTAGAGGCAATGGGCACAAACTGAAACACAGGAAGTTCCCTCTAAACCTCAGGAAACACCCTTTCACTGTGAGTGTGATCAAGCACTGGCACAGGTTGTCCACGCAGCTTGTGGAGTCTCCGTGCTTGCAGATACTCAACAGCTGCCTGGTCACGGCCCTGGGCAACCGGCTCTACGCGTCCGGGTTGTGCAGGGGGCTTGGACCACAGGACCTCCACAGGTCCCTTCCAACCTCAACCATTCTGTAAAAACAGGGGTGCAAGGGCACGCTAAGTTCTCCTTTGTGCAATCCTCCAACTCCTCCACCATCCCTGTCCACTTAGCTGGGACGGGCAATGACCCCATGCACACGTGATCCCACATGGCCAGAGCAGCTCCTGCTCACCTCTCCCCACCTCCTCTCTGCTCACACGCCTGCTCTGCTCAGGTTTCCCACATCTCTGGACCTGTGACACCACCCGGCCATGACCAGTCCACAATCTGTTCCCCGGGCACTGCATTCATTGACTCAGCACTGAGATGGGCTGTGACACCCCTGTGTCCAGGGGTGTCCATTGCACAGATTTGGTAGCGGGGCACTGTAGTGGAGTGGTGGCCTCTGCAGGAAGAAGCCAGGGACTGCCCCATGCCACAAACAGACTGTTCCAGCCTGCTCAGCATCAGATCCCCAACAGGGAAAAGGTATGGGACAATAGAGATTGTGTTTTAAGATTTGTTCTTATTTCTCATTACCCTACTCTGATCTGATTGGCAATAAATTAAATTAATTTCCCCAAGTCGCGTCTGTCTTGCCTGTGACGGTAATTGCTGAGTGATCTCCCCGTCCTTAGCTCAACCCATGAGCCTTTTGTTCTGTTTTCTGTCCCTTGCCCAGGCGAGGAGGGGGAGTGACAGAGCTGCTTGGTGGGCACCTGGCATCCAGCCAAAGTCAACCCACCACAGGTCAGAACAGGGTGCAGCACTGTGAGAAGTGAGGACAGAAAGTGTGAGAAACGACCCTGCAAACACCAAGTCAGGCAAGAAGGAGCACTCCAGGTGCCACAGCAGAGATTGCCCTGCAGCCTGTGGAAGAGACTGCAGTGGAGCAGGTATTTCCCTGCAGCCTGTGCACGATCCCACGCCAGAGCATTGTAAGTACACCCTGACAGAAACTGGGGCCTGTGGAGAACCCACGCCCGAGCAGGTTTATCCCGAAGGACTGCAGCCCTTGGGAAGGAACCACCGTGGATCTGTTCATGAAAGACTGCAGACCATGGGAGGGAGAAAGGAGTAATAGAGATGAAATGTGATGAACTGACCCCATACCCCATTCCCTATCACCCCTGTGCCTCTCAGGGAGGGGAAGGAAATGAAGGATAAAGTTGAGCCTCGGACGAAGGAGAACAGGAAAAGGGGGGAAGACTGTTTTTCATTCTCATCATTCTACTCTATTTTAATTGGCAATAAATTAGAATTCCTGCAGTGTGCAGGAAAGGCCAGGAATACCTGCGGTCCACAGCGGCGGCACCTCACTGCCTGGGAACAGCCCTGAGCGACCCCACACACATCGCAGCACTCACCTGCCCCACAGCTCTCCCACCCTGGGCTGGGTCCCAGCAGGTTTGTGTTAAAGTGCAGCTGGATTTCCTGTCCCCGTGGGAACGGCACAGAAGTAGCGGGCAGAGTCCTGGGGCTTCAGGGCACGCAGGGACAGAGATGATTTCGACTGGGAATTGTCCCGGGACACCGTGGCTCGACCTTCCACTGCTGGCCCGTACTCCTTTTTACTACCCGAGGGGTTGATGTAGGACACCCGCTCGGGTTTGCCACCGGGTGCCTGACGGTACCACCAAACTGCATAACTCCCGAAGGTGAAGCCGGACCCCCGGCAGGAGAGGAGCACGGAGTCCCCGGGCGCTCGCAGCTCTCCGCCGGCCTCCACCAGCCTCAGCTGCGCCCACACCCCTGCGGACGGAGAGCGCGGGCAGCCGGGCAGGGCGCGCCCACGGCCCGAGGACGTTCCCCCGCCGCCCCGGCGCCCCCCGCCCCGACACAGCGACAGCCCACACCCCCCTCTCTGCCGGCAAACCCCCGCGCCCGGGGCAATGCCCCGCCTGCCCTGCTCGGGGCTGAGCCGCGCCTGCTCCCGACACTCCGGCCGACCGGCTGCCCGAAAGCCTCCCTCTGCCTCTGCCTCTGCCTCTGCCTTCCCCTCTCCCTCTCCCGCCCACGCCACCCGCTCCCCGCTTCCCCGCTAAGGAAGGCGAGCGCCAGGCCAACAGCGCGCCCGGCGCGGGAGCAGCCGCAGCCCCGCGGCCCCGCGACGGGCAGGGCCGGCCGCGGGCAGCCCCAGCCCCGGGCCCAGCGCCGGGCTCGCTGCCCTCCCCGCCCGGCTCTCACCTGCCGGCCCCGCGGCCAAGGACAAGGCCAGGAGCCACGGCCCCAGCCCGGGCGCCATCATGCCCTGCCGCGCCGGGGCCGGCCGGGGCACAAGCGCCCGGCGGCAGCCGCAGAGGAGCCGAGCGCAGCCGCGATCGGGCCCGCTCCTGCCCGCCCCGCCGGCTCGGCCCCTCGCCGCGGCAGCGCCCACGCCTCTGCCCGCCCCAACAGACCCGACCCGCCCCGGCCCGGCCCCCCGGTGCCGCGGCGCCTTCGGGGGAGGAGAAGGGGGGGCGCGGGGCGGGACGCGGGGCAGGGTCTTGGGCAGAGGAGGAGCGCGGTGCCCCGGCAGACGAAGGCTCCTGGCCCTTGGCTCCCAGCGCGGCTCCGGCGCTGTCCCGGCTTGTCGCCCTGCCGAGCCCTGCGGAAGGGAGTCGGCGCCTCGGCCAGGCGCAGCCGGGGCCGGCCCCAGCCCCAGCCCCAGCGCCAGGGTCGGGCTGTGGGCCCGCAGCGTCCCCTCGCAGGACCCTCCCCGTGCCCCGCGCCCCCAGCCCGCCCTGGCCTCACTCCCATCCCCTGCCCGCAGGGACCACCCAGATACGCGGTGGAGAAACGACTCCCTGCTCCTTCCCCCTTGCCTCACACTCCTCCTTTCTGCATCGCAGAGCTCCCTCTTCCCCACCACCACCACACCCTCGCAAGCCCCTGATCATCCCTCCCATTTCTTGCAGACACTTCTTTCCCACGCTGAACACTGGACACACAGCTGGTCCCCAAGCGTGGTGACCAGTGGCATGAAGTCTAGTTGGGGGCCAGTATCTAGCGATGTACCCCAAGGGTCTGCTCTGGGTCCAGTCCTCTTTAACAGCTTCAGCCATGACCTTGAGGATGGAATAAAGAGCATGCCCAGCAATCTTCTTGATGAAACAAAACAGGGAGGAGGGGCTGCAACACCACAGGGTTGGGCTGCCATCCAGAGGGACCTGGGCAGGCTGGAGCAATGGGCCGACAGGAACTTCAGGCAGTTCAACAAGGTGTACCGGCTTTGGCTGGGATAGAGTTAGTGTTCTTCATCGTAGCTCGCATGGTGCTATGTTTTTTAATTTGTGAGCAAAACAGTGTTGATGGCACAGGGATGTTTAACCTCTTGCTCAGCAGTGCTCACACAGCGTCAAGGCCTTTTCTGTTTCGCACGCTGCCTCACGAGCCAGTAAGCTGGGGTTGGGCAATAAGCTGAGAGGGTACGCAGCCAGGACAGCTGCCCCCAACTGAGCAAAGGAATATTCCACACCATATGATGTCATTCTCAGCAATAAAATTCAGGGAAAGAAGGAGGGAAGGGAGACATTCGGAGTTACGGCATTTGACTTCCCAAGTAACCGAGGAAGCCCTGCTGTCCTGCAAATGGCTAAACACCTGCCTGCAGATGGGAAGTAGGGAATGAATGCCATATTTCACTTGGTTTGTGCACGCACCTTTCTCTTCACCTCTTAAACTGTCTTGATCTCAACCCATGAGTTTTCTCTTTTACCTTTCCAGTTCGCTCCCCCATCCTGCCGAGGGGGCAGTGAGTCAGCGGCTATGAGGTGCTTAGCTGCCTGTTGGGGTTAACCCACAACACAAGGGAAAGGAACTAGTACCTGGCAGGAACAACGCCACGTAGCAGCATGCGCTGGGGGCCAGCAGTCTGTTCCTGAAGGAATGTACCCCGTGGAGAGGACCCATGCTGGAGCAGTTCATGAAGGACTGTATACTGTGGGAGGGACCCCACATGAGAGCAGGGGAAAAGTGTGAGGAGGAAGGAGTGGCAGCGATGAAGTCTTATGAACTGACTCCAACCCCCCTTCCCCATCTCCCTGTGCTGCTTGGGGCGAGGAGGAGGTAGAAAAGTTGGGAATGAAGGATTGAAGTTGACCCTGGGAAGAAGGAGGAATGGGGGGATGATTTCTTATTTTTGTTGTTGTTTCTCATTACTCTATTTTTGATTGGCAATACATTACTTTTCCCCATGTCTGTTTTCCTGTGATTTGTAAGCCATCTACCTGCCTGTACTTTGACTCATAAATTTTTAATCTTTTCTCCCCCATACCATTGTAGAAGGGGACTGAGAGAGCAGCTTGGTGGGCATCTGGCAGCCACCCAAGGCTAATGCACCAGAGTGGCAAACGGTATCCTGGGCGGCACCAGGAGGAGTTTTGCCAGCAGGTCGAGGGAGATGGTCCTTCCCCCCTACTCAGCACTGGTGAGGCCACATCTGGAGTGCTGTGTCCAGTTCTGGTCTCCCCTGTACTGGAAAGACATGGACATACTAAGAGGAACCAAAGAAGGACCATTAAGATGATTAAGCTACTACATCATGTCTCCTGTGATGAATGGCTGAATGAGCTGGGACTATTTACCATGAGGAAGGGACGGCTTGGCTTGGGGGAATCTCATCAACGTACAGAAATATCTGAAGAGCCCACAGACACAGGAGACACGGTGCAGAAAACACACCCGTGATAACCCCTTGCCCCACACTCCCTCATTCAGCTCTGCATAGCTCCTCTTTGCTCCCCCTCCAGCCCTTGGCTCTCCCTTCCTGGCTTTCCCAGACCACCTGTGTCCTGCCAGGCTGCTGGGTTGTCCATCAGGGACCCTGTTAGGCTGGGCTGCTCTACCTGGCTCCTTTCCCGCTGCACATCCAGGAGGCAGGGGCAGAATGGGGTGCCTGCATGCAGAGAGGAGGCACAGCACCGAAATATTCTTTGTGCCCCTGCTCTGCCATTGCAAGCCCCTGCAGAGCTGCAGGGCACTTTCTTGCACATCCCGTTACGCACCATCTCATTGTGCACCTTGCTTAAACTGTCAAAGGAAGGCAACAGAAGCTGACACCCCCATCCCTCCAACCCTTCGGAGATGGATCCCTCCATCTGCCCAGGGACATGCTCTTTTAGGGACTCTCTTCTTCACTTCTTCCCCCAGTCTTGCTCACCCAGCAGATTCTTTCTTGGAGAAAACATGATGGGGGTCCTGGAGAGAGTGCAGGTTGTTCCAGATAACCAGTCTCGGCTGTTGTCACTCCTCCTGCACTCATCCAGCCTAAAGCAAACCTGCCCCACTAGTGCACCAAATCCCCTCAAGGCTGTCACGGCCAGAGGAAGGGGGATCCCTTTGTACGAACCCCAGCTCTACCACTGCCTCCTCCTCACAGCACACTGGCAAAGCTAAAGACTTAATGTCTCTTAGGTCTTTGCAAGCCTCCCTAGTGAAGAAACACTTGCAGCTAATGGTCTTGCAGGCAGCATGATTTAATTAGCGGATGAACTCTTAGTGAAAGGATGGAGTGTCCGGAGTCTGCTTATCAGAAGGATTTCAGTCGCTGCTGTTATTTAGCACATCCTGCCTGTGTGACACAGCTTTGGTGAAGAATGGGTTGTATAGCCTCAGGGTGTATAAACTCTGTAACTGCCCCATTTGGGCAGAGTTCACATCAGCAGAGCCTGATACCGCTGTTCTCTGCTCTCCCCTAAACATGTAGCAATAACCTGCTTCTGCCCTGCGCTGGTCACAACTGCATCCCAGTTATTCCGTGACATCATTGCAGAATTGTACCGGTTATGGCTGGGATGGCGTTAGTTTTCTTTATATCAGCCTTTATGGTGCTGTGTTTAGGATTTGTGGCCAAAGCAGTGTTGATAACACACCAATGTATTAGGTGTTGCTGAACAGTGCTTGCACAGCGTCAAGTGTGCAACCCTTCTGTGTTTCTCACACTGCCACGCCAGCAAGTAGGCTGGAGGTGGGCAAGAAGCTGGGAGAGGACACTGCCTGGACAGCTGACCTCAACTGACCCAAGGGATAGTCCATACCATATGGCATCATGGTCAGCAATACAAGCTGGGGCAAACAAGAAGGCAGAGGGGAGGCATTCAGGTTTACAGAGTTTTTCCTCCCAGGGAACTGTTATGTGTGATGAACCCTGCTTTCCTGGAGATGGCTGAACAGCTGCCTGCCAACGGGAAGTAGTAAATTAATTCCCTATTTTGCTTGGCTTGCGCATGCAGCTTTGCTTTACCTATTAAACTGCCTTTCTCTCAAGCCATGGCTTTCCTCGCTTTTGTCCTTCTGATTCTCACCCCTATCCTGCTGAGGGGCTAGTGGTTGAGCAGCTGCATGGTGCTTAGCTGCCTGCCAGCCTTAACCCACAAGATGCATGAACTTAGCCAGCTAATCATAACAGAAGAGCCTGGAGTCATCAACCCCCTGGCAGCAGCAATGATGTCATTGGCATAGCTTTGGCTTTCTTTTCAAATGAAGCAACATGCTTTCCCTCTATACCACTGTCCTTCTAAGAGACTTCTGCACAGTCTCTGAAGACTACAATAGTGGCAAACGTTACCAGGGTGGGGATGCACCATGCAATGTGCCGTGAGTGCTGGCTTGCCTGACGCTGAAGCAGCGTGGGGTTCCCAGCATCAGAACAGATGTAGGAGTTTATAATATTCTATCACCTTTCCTGGCATGGTCACAAAACAGCTCTCTGTTCTCGCCTAGGCTAGGAACAGGCTGCTCAACCTCACCTTGAGCCTCGCCTTTGATGGAGCAAACAGTACTGGCAACCATTTCCAGGCACATGAAGGACAAGAATGTCAACAGGATTCACCTAGGGGCTAGTCATCCTTGACCAACATGATAACCTTCTGTAAGGAAATGACCGGCTTTGTAGATGAGGAGAGAGCAGTAGTTATTGTCTACTTTGACTTCAGGAGGGCTTTCAACACCGTCTCCCATAAGACCCTCATAGAGAATCTAATAAAGTCTGGGCTGGCTCAGCAGAGGCGGTGAGGTGGATGAAAAACTGTCTGAATGGCTGGGACCGGGTGGTGGTGATCAGTAGCACGAAGTCTAGTTGGAGGCCAGAACTAGCAGCGTACCCCAGGGGTCAACACTGGCTCCAATCCTGTTTGACATCTTCGTTAATGATCTGAAGGGTGGGACAGTGGACCCTCAGCAATTTTGCAGGTGACACTAAAACTGGAAGGAGTGGCTGAGACACCACAGGGTTTGGTGCCATCCAGAGGGACCTCAACAGGCTGGAGAAATGGGCTAACGTGAAAGTCCTGCACCTGGGGAGAAAGGATCTCGGGCACCAGGACAGGCTGGTGTCGCCCAGCTGGAAAGCAGCTTTGCAGAAGAAGATGTAGTGGTTTTGGTAGACACCAACTTGGTCATGAGCCAGCAATGTGCCCTTGCGGCAAAGAAGGCTAAAGGTATCCTGGGCTGCATTAGACAAAGTATTGCCAGCAGGTTGAGGCAGGTGATGCTTCCTCTCTACTTAGCACTAGTGAGGCCACACCTGGAGTACTGAGTCCATTTCCTGGCTCCCCAACACAGGAGAGGCATGGTCATACTGGAGAGAGTCCAGTGCAGGGCCAGAAACATGATTAGGGATCTAGAGCACCTCTCATATTAGGAAAACCTGAGGGAGTTGGCACTGTTTACCCTGGAGAGGAGAAGGCTGCAGTGGCATCTCATCAATATATAGAGATACCTGAAGGGAGGGTGCAAAGAAGACGGAGCCAGGTTCTTCTCAGTGGTGCCCAGTGACGGGACAAGAGGCAATGGACACAAACTGAAACACCAGTGGCTTGGGGCAGATGATGTCTGGAGGTTCCTTCCAACTTCAATCGTTCTGTGATTCTGTAAGTAGAGGGGAAGGATCATTGCCTCGATTTATGCCATGCATGAAAGGCGGGAAAGGGTGTGCTAAGTTCCTCTGTGGAAGCCTCCAACTCCTCCTCTGCTCCAGTCCACTTAACGAAGATGGGCAATGACACCATGCACAGGGTGCGACACGTGGCCACAGCAGCCCCTGCTCATCTCTCCCCAGTTCCTCTCTGCCTGTAGATTTGCTCTGCGCAGGTTTCCCACATGACTTCGTTGCCATCACAGAAACGTGGTGGGATGACTCTCATGACTGGAGTGCTGCAATGGATGGCTATAAGCTCTTCAGAAGGGATAGGCAAGGAAGGAGAGGCGGTGGGGTGGCTCTGTATGTTAGGGAGTGTTTCGATTGTGTAGAACTTGGCGATTATGATGATAAGGTCAAGTGCTTATGGGTAAGGGTGAGAGGGAAAGCCAACAAGGCAGATATCCTGCTGGGTGTCTGTTATAGACCGCCCAACCAGGACGAAGAGGCAGATGAAGCATTCTATAAACAGCTGGCAGGAGTCTCACAATCACTAGCCCTTGTTCTCATGGGGAACTTCAACTTACCAGACGTCTGCTGGAAATACAACACAGACAACTTCCTGACACAGCTGGGAAGTGAGCCTACCAGGGGAGGTGCCGCGCTTGACCTGCTGTTTATACAGAAGGACTGGTGGGAGATGTGGTGGTTGGAGGCCGTCTTGGGCTTAGCGACCATGATATGATAGAGTTCTCAATTTGTGGCGAAGTAAGGAGGGGGGTGAGTAAAACCACTACCATGGGCTTCTGGAGGGCAGGCTTTGACCTGTTTGGGACACTGGTTGAGAGAGTCCCTTGGGAGACAGTTGTGAAGGGCAAAAAGGTCCAGGAAGGCTGGGCATTCTTCAAGAAGGAAGTCTTAAAGGCACAGGAGCAGGCTGTCCCCATGTGCCGTAAGACAAACCAGCGGGGAAGACGACCAGCCTGGCTGAACAGGGAGCTTTTGCTGGGACTCTGGAAAAAAAGGAGAGTTTACTGCTTTTGGAAGAAGGAGAAGGCAACTCAAGAAGAGTACAGGGATCTGGTCAAGTCACGCAGGGAGGAAAATAAAAAGGCAAAAGCCCAGCTAGAACTCAATCTGCCCACTGGTGTAAGAGATAATAAAAAAAGGTTTTTACAAACATATTAACAACAAAAAGAGAGCCAAGGAGAAGCTCCCTCCTTTATTGGATGCGGGGGGGGACATGGCCATCAAGGATGAGGAAAATGTTGAGGTACTTCATGCCTTCTTTGCCTCAGTCTTTAATAGTCAGACCAGTTATCCCCAGGTTATTCAGCCCCCTGAGCTGGAAGACAGGGATGGAGAGCAGAATAAATCCCCCATAATCCAGGAGGAAGCAGTTAACGACCTGCTGCGCCACCTGGACACTCACAAGTCTATGGGGCCGGATGGGATCCACCCGAGAGTACTGAGGGAGCTGGTGGAGGAGCTTGCCAAGCCACTCTCCATCATTTATCAGCAGTCCTGGTTAACAGGGGAGGTCCCAGGAGAGGCTTTACAGAAGCCCAGATAGATGACATCTGCAGCTCTTCCCTTGTCCGCTGATGTAGTCACTCCATCACAGAAAGCCACTAGGTTGGTCAGGTAAGATTTGCACTTGGTGAAGCCATGCTAGCTGTCTCAAATCCCCTCCCTGCCCTCCACGTGCCTGAATATAGCTTCCAGGAGGATCTGTTCCATGATCTTCCCAGGCACAGAGGTGAGGCTGACAGGTCGGTAGTTCCCAGGGTCCTCCTTTCTACCCTTTTTAGAAATGGGCGCAATGCTTCCCTTTTTCCAGCCACCGGGAACTTCACCAGACTGCCATGACTTTTCAAATATCACGGAGAGTGGCTGGCAACTACATCAACCAATTCCCTCAGGACTCTGGGATGCATCTCGTCAGGTCCCATAGACTTATGTATGTTCAGGTTCCTCAGGGGGTCTCGAACCTGATCTTCTCTTACAGTGAGAGGGACTTTGCTCCCCCAGTCCCTGCCTTGAGGTCCACCGACACAAGAGGTGTGGGAAAAGAGATTGCCAGTGAAGACTGAGGCAAAAATTTGCTGAGCACCTCAGCCTTCTCCCTGTCTGCTGTTACCAGTTTGCCAGTCGAGTTCATCAGCAGCGTACACTTTCTTTGACCTTCCTTTTCTGGCTGACATACCTATAGAAGCCCTTCTAATTATTCTTTGCATCCCTTGCCAAGTTCAGCTCCAGCTGTGCCTTGGCCTTCCTGACCCCATCCCTACACAACCAGGCAACATCCCTACACTCTTCCCAGGATACCTCTCCCTGCTTCCACTGCCTGTGCATTTCCTTCTTGCCCTTTAGTTTGACCAGCAGGTCTTGACTCAGCTATGCTGGTCTCTTGTCTTCCTTTCCTGATTTCTTACAGCTGGGGATCAAGAGCTCTTGCGCTCTATGGAAAGCATCCTTAAAGATCTGCCCGCTCAGTTCTGCTCCCTTGTCCCTGAGGGCAGTTTCCCAGGGGGTCCCATTGACTAACTGCTTGAACAGCTGCAAGTTTGCTTTCCTAAAATTCAGGGTTCTGACTTTATTTTTCACCTGTCCCATATCCCTCAGGACTGCAAATCCACCAGTGCATGATCATTGCAGCCCAGGCTGCCTCCAATCTTGACGTCTGAAGAAGGGTTCAAAGAAGATGGGACCAGGCCCTTCTCAGTGGTGCTCAGTGACAGGTCAAGAGGCAGCGCGTACAAACTGAAACACACGAGGCTCCTTCTGAACATCAGGAAACACTTTCTCACTGCCAGGGTGACCAAGCACAGGCACAGGTTGCCCAGACACGTTGTTGGGTCTCCATGCTTGGAAGTGTTCAGAAGGTGTCTGGAGATGGTCCTGAGCAAGTGGCTCTTGTTGGCCCTGCTTGAGCAGGGGGCTTGGACCAGATGACCTCCTGAGGTGTCTTCCAGATTCAACCTTCCTGTGACTCTGTGAAAGACTCACAGGCACATTCACGTCGTTGCAGGTGATATGTGCCAGGGCAAAGGGGAAAACTGACACTCAGACTTTGCTAGGTAAATTCAGTCCTTTGCCATCTGAGGAGGGAGGCAAGGATGCTTGGCCTAGAATTACCAAGGGAATTTATTCTCTTCTGTTTTAGCTATGCACATAGCTGTGCACTAGCCTAATGCATAGGTGGACCTTGATACAGAGGACAGCAGGGTTTATATATGTGGCTGGTCAGTGACTATTGCTCGCATAATCGGAATGTACTTGTCCTGTGCAGGATCAGTACGTGCTTGTCCCGTGCAGGTGGTACAGACATTATGGTCAGTGGTGTGTTAATCTTCATTCTTCTAAACCCATGTCCCGTACGGGTGTGGGGGGGTTATGCTGAACTATGCTTGATTGCAGTTCTGGTCGTGGTTATATGCCTGCTTTCATTGAAGGGTAAAGCTTTTATCGTTTTGTTGTTAATACAACAACAAAACGGGTGTTCTGAACCGGGAAGACCTGGCTTAGGTCTTCAGGTCACATCGACCCTGAGGTAAAATCTCATGGGCTCAGGCAGTGTTCATTCTTCTAAGCAAGTGGTACTGCAGTTAGCAGCTTGCCTTTCACAGCTGCTACACTGATGACTTCCAGCTTTTTTAGAGGAGCGTTGAGGAAAACGCGCTTTCCGCTTTGGGCTACAAGTTTCAAAGCTGGAAAGCAAGAGAGGAATATGTAAGTGATAGAAAAGTAATATGGGCGGGTAAAAAAGTAGCACACAGAGGAGTCAGGAGAGCTATTCAACTTGGTTATGTTTGCTGCATATTTGGCATCCCTTGTATTTATGGTGTGTGGTCTTCTGTTAGATCTTATGGTGTGTTGTTCTTTTGTAAAGTCGCAGACAGAGGTACATGCACATGTGACAAGGTTGTACGACCACGTACACAAACCCAGAGCCTGCCTTCGGAAGGATGGGGAATAACGTGCTGTCGTGGTTTAAACCCAGTCAGCAAGTAAGCACCACAGAGCTGCTCGCTCAGCCTCCTGCCCCTGGTGGGATGGGGGAGAGAACCAGAAAAAGAGTGAAACCCAGGGGTTGAGATAAAGGCAGTTTAATAGGACAGCAGAGGAGCAGAAAATTAATAATAATAATAATAATAATAATAATAATAATAATAATAATAATAATAGTAATGATAAAAGAATGTACAAAACAATTGCTGCACAATGCAATTGCTCACTACCCACTGACTGATGCCTAGCCCATCTCCGAGCAGCAATCGCTGCTCCCCGGCCAACTCCGCCCAGTTTCTATACCGCGCATGACGTCAGACGCTATGGAATAGCCCTTTGGCCAGTCTGGCTGTGCCCCCTCCCAGCTTCTTGTGCCCCTGGCAGAGCATGGGAAGCTGAAAAGTCCTTGACCAGTGTAAGCACCACTTAGCAACAACTAAAACATCGGTGTGTTATCAACACTATTCCCATACTAAATCCAAACCACAGCGCTATACCAGCTACTGGGAAGAAAATTAACTCTGTCCCAGCCAAAACCAGGACACATGCATCCCCATTTGACTGGTGACTGGCTGCTTCCTGGAGCCTGAGAGGCCTCCTGCTGGCCACCGCTCGTTGCTGGAGGCAGAGTTCCAGGACAGAGCGCAGGGGAGGGGAGGAAATTAAATGGCGAAATGATTGGTAGCGGCTCTCCCTTTCTCCCTCAGGATTGCAGGAGATACACGGCAGCACGGTGGCAGCACATGAGGTAAGCAGGAAAGACTAGAAGTCTTGCCTCCAATCAGGATGCAAGAGTACTCCCAAAGCATTTTGAGCCCCCAAAGCTGTCTCTTAAAAGCTCTGGCTGGCCATCAGGCCTGACGCTGTCCTTTTCAGGCTCCCCAGAAAGGGCATAAGAAAAGGGGAGCAGAGGAGGAGCCAGTTTTGCTCACAGGGTGGTAAAAGACCAGTTATCCCCAGGGAATTCAGCCCCCTGAGCTGGAAGACAGGGACGGAGAGCAGAATAAACACCCCATAATCCAGGAGGAAGCAGTTAACAACCTGCTGTGCCACCTGGACACTCACAAGTCTCTGGGGCTGGATGGGATCCACCTGAGAGTACTGAGGGAGCTGGTGGAAGAGCTTGCCAAGCCACTCTCCATCATTTATCAGCAGTCCTGGTTAACAGGGGAGGCCCCAGATGACTGGAGGCTTGCCAATGTGACGCCCATCTACAAGAAGGGATGGAAGGTGGATGCAGGGAACTACAGGCCTGTCAGCCTGATCTCGGTACTGGGGAAAATTATGGAGCAGTTCATCTTGAGTGCACTCAACAGGCATGTGCAGGCCAACCAGGGGATCACGCCAGCCAGCGTGGGTTTAGGAAAAGCAGGTCCTGCTTGACCAACCTGATCTGCTTCTACAACAAGGTGACGCGCCTAGTGCACGAGGGAAAGGCTGTAGATGTTATCCACCTGGACTTTAATAAAGCCTTTGACACTGTCTCCCACAGCATTCTCCTAGAGAAGCTGGCGGCTCATGGCTTAGGCAGGTGTACTCTTTGCTGGGTAAAAAACTGGCTGGATGGCCGAGCCCAGAGAGTTGTGGTGAACGGAGTTAAATCCAGTTGGCGGCCGGTCACAAGCGGTGTTCCCCAGGGCTCAGTTTTGGGGCCAGTCTTGTTTAATATCTTTATCAATGATCTGGATGAGGGGATTGAGTGCACCTTCAGTTAAGTTTGCAGATGACACCAAATTGGGCAGGAGTGTTGATCTGCTTGAGGGTAGGAGGGCTCTGCAGAGGGATCTGGACAGGCTGGATCAATGGGCCCAGGTCAATTGTATGAGGTTTAACAAGGCCAAATGTCAGGTCCTGCACTTGGGTCACAGCAACCCCATGCAACGCTACAGGCTTGGGGAAGAGTGGCTGGAAAGCTGCCTGGCAGAGAAGGACCTGGGGGTGCTGGCTGACAGCCGGCTCAACATGAGCCGGCAGTGTGCCCAGGTGGCCAAGAAAGCCAACAGCATCCTGGCTTGTATCAGGAATAGCACGGCCAGCAGGAGTAGGCAAGTAATCGTGCCCCTGTACTCGGCGCTAGTGAGGCCGCACCTCGAATACTGTGTTCAGTTTTGGGCCCCTCACTACAAGAAGGACATTAAGTTGCTGGAGCGTGTCCAGAGAAGGGCAACGAAGCTGGTGAAGGGTCTGGAGAACAAGTCTTATGAGGAGCGGCTGAGGGAACTGGCGTTGTTTAGTCTGGAGAAGCAGAGGCTAAGGCTGAGACCTTATCGCTCTCTACAACTACCTGAAAGGAGGTTGCAGTGAGGTGGGTGTCAGTCTCTTCTCCAAGTAACTAGCGATAGGGTGAGACGAAATGGCCTCAAGTTGCATCAGGAGAAGTTTAGATTGGATATTAGGAAACATTTCCTTACTGATAGGGTGGTCAAGCATTGGAACAGGCTACCCAGAGAGGTGGTGGAGTCACCACCCCTGCAGGAGTTCACTTTTTCCATAGCAGCCTATATGGGCAGTTGCAATGTTTTGTGACCGAAACCCTGTTGAAAACACAACGATGTTTTAGCTGTTGCTGAACAGTGCTGACACAGTGTCAAGGCCTCCTCTGTTTCTCATGTCACCCACCAGCTCTACAGCTGACCACAACTGGCCAAAGGGATATTCCATACCGCAGGATGCCATGCGAAGCAATAAAAGCTGGGGGGAAGAAGGAGGAAAGGAGGATATTTGGAGTTAATGACATTTGCCTTTCCCAAGTAACCGTTATGCATGATGAAGGCCTGCTTGTCTGCAAATGCCTAAACATCTGCCTGCCAATGGGAAGAAGAGAATGAATATATTATTTTGCTTGGTTTGTGCATGCAGCTTTTGCTTTACTTATTAACTTCTCTTTATCTCAACACACAAGTCTTCTCACTTTTACCCTTTTAATTCTCTCCCCATCCCATTAGGGGTGACTAAGCGAGCAGCTGTGTGGGGCTTAGCTGCCTACAGGGGTTAGGGACGGTAGGCTGCCCACACCCTTGTCCAGTTCAGTTTTGAATATCTCCAAGAATGGACACTACACAGCCTCAGGTATTTACACGCACTGATGAATCTCCCGAGAGCATTTTCTTCTCTATGCTAAACAAACCCTGTTCTCTCAGGCTTTCCTTGTATGTCAGATGCTCCCTTCCTCCTCTTTGTGGCCCTTCATTGCACTTGCTCTGGTATGTCCATGTCTTTCCTGTGCTGCGGAGCCCAGGACTGGACACAGTAGTCCACAGTCTCACCAGTGCCGAGGTCAAGAGCAGTCCAACCCAATGAGCAAGGAGTCAGGTAAAAATGCCAGGAGGCCTGCATGGATAAACAAGGCTAGGGAAAATTCAGGCCCACTGATGAATGGGGTGGGGACCTGGTGACACAGGACATGGAAAAGGGCTGTGGTACTGAATGCCTTACTCACCTCAGTCTGTACTAGCAAGACCAGCCTTCAGGAATCCCAGGTCCCAGAGTGCATGGGGAAAGGCTGGAGCAAGGAACATGTCACTGAGAACTTTTCTAGTCCATAATAAGCAGCTTTGTCTCCAATGTTTCCAGGCAAGTCAGTGCTGAAAGCGTAACTAAATTCAGAATGCACAACATCCACTCCCTCCTCATTCACCAAGATCATCATCTTTTTGCAGAAGGCTTGAAATTTGGTTAAGCATGAGTTCCACTTCACAAACCCATGCTGACTGCCAGGGAGGAAGGAGGGGGAGATGCGCTCCAGGCACTGGAGCAGAGATTCCACTGCAGCCTGTGGTGAAGACCATGGTGACACAGGTTGTCCCTCTGAAACCCACAGATGTCCACAGTGGAGCAAATATCCACCCTGCAGTGCGTGGAGGACCCCATGCCGGAGCAAGCAGATGTACCCGGAAGAAAGCTGTCACCCATGGAGAGCTCATGCTGGAGCAGGATCCTGGCAGGAACCGTGGTCTTGTGGAGAGGAGCCCATGCTGGAGCAGGTTTTCTAGGAGGACCTGTGCCCCGCAGGGAACACACACTGGAGTGGTCTGGTCCTGAAGGACTGCATGCCATGGAAAGGATGCATGCCGGAGGAGTTTGTGAGGAACTGCAGCCCATGGGAAGGACCCACATTGGAGAAGTTCGTGAAGAACTGCCTCCCATGGGTAGGACCCCACGCTGGAGCAAGGGAACAGATTGAGAAGGAAGGAGTAGCAGAGAGGTGTTACGAACTGACCGCAACCCCCATTCCCTGTTGCCCTCTGCTGCGCGGGGGGAGGAGGTAGCGAATTCGAGAGTGAAGTTGAGCATGGGAAGAAGGGAGGGCTGGCAGGAAGGTGTTTTTAGATTTGTTCTTATTTCTTATTATCCTACTCTGATTTGATTGGCAATAAATTAAAGTAACTTCCCCAATTCAAGTCTGTTTTGCCTGTGACGGTAGTTGCTCAGTCATCTCACTGTGCTTATCTCGACTCATAAGCCTTTCATTGTACTTTTTCCCCCTGTCCAGTTGAGGAGGGGGACTGATAGAGCGGCTTGGTGGGCACCTGGCTGCCAGCCAAGGTCAACCCACCACACCTAGTCTACTTCTTTGGAAGTAGATCACGTGATCTGTAGCAGCCACCCGCCACAATGTCACCCACGCTGACCTGCCCTCTGTCTTTCCTAAACAGCCTGGCTCCATCCACTACAGTACTCCTGTAAGCGACCGCACCCCATCTCCATGATCCCATAGCTCTACAACCAAGCCACGGAGGAAGAACTGGGCCATGCTGGACAGGAGCCCAGGCAACGTGCAATAACCTGCACTTCACCATACAGCCTCTCAAGTTCCCACAGTAGATCCACCTGCAACATAAATGGTCTCAGTCCTTCAACCACACTTCCCTTCACTGCCTCGTACTGCAAGCACGCCAAAGGTCTGTTTCCTGCACCTGCCATTGTGTGACACCAACCTCTGGTTAGTGTCTGCTGGAAAGAAACACTCAGAAGTCTGTACTCTCTGGCAGTCGGTTTTTGGTCCGCTCTGCTGCAGAGCTGCTCCAGGGTGAGCCCAGCACCACAGTAATACACGGCTTCATCCCCTTGCTTTGCTGCCTGAATCTGCAGTGTGAATCTGTTCTGGGAGCTCTCCACTGTTCCCTTAAAGCGATCCTGGAAACCTTCTCCATAGGCATCACCCTCCCGGTAAATCCAGTCCAGAGTGCCATGTGGCCGCTGCCGGTACCAGAACATGTAGTAGCTGCTCATACTGTCTCCACTCATGCTGCACTGGAAGGTGACTCCATCTCCCTCTCGCACAGCCAGTTCCCCGATGTGTTGCTCCAGGGCCACCTGGCCAGTGACTGCTGCAGAGAGGAAGAACAAGCCATTGTCACTCCAAGATTCAGCAAAGGTTAGGGCAACGCTGGTGGGGGCATTGCGATGGCCATGGACTAGTGGGAGCACTACATCCTTCTCTCTGAACCCTGCTGACAAATGTGGGAAGACGAATAGAGCTGGTACCAGGAATCGGGGCTCAGGAGGAAGGAGACACCACATTTCCCTCCCTTTTCCTGATTTTCCCTTTTGAAGCAGGAAGGTTTTGCACCATGGGGGACAAATCCCGTTGTCTTTGCCAAGCTGGGATGCTGAGGAACCCACTCTCCTGTCCCTGAAACTGTTCTGAAAGAGCACAGGAGGGACAAGGACCTCTCACAGGCAAGTGGGACTTGGGCCCTACACTGCCATCCTCAACCTGGTCTTTGCAAGACAGGTTACAGTGCCCCATGAGCAGAGTGTCCATTCCAAAAGCAAAGCTTTAAGGCCCCAAGGTGTGGGAGAAGCAGGCAGGTGCCCTGCCTGTTCCCACACAGCAGAGGAGGCAGGCTGGATGGAGGTGCCTAACTCACAGCTAGTAGAGGAGGAGGGCTGTTCCCACTGTGCTCTGCAGGGATGGCTGGGGAGGTAGAACCAGGGGACACGTCAGGCTGCAAGCGGTCAGCACAGCTCCACAGAGCCATGCAGAGCACAGGGGCACGCTCTGTTCCGGGGGGGGCATCACCCCTTCCTCTCACTTACCTACAATGGGCAATAAGCCCATGCACAGGCCAGTCCACATGGCCAGGCCCGCTCTGTCTCACCTCTCTCCACCTTCTCTCTGCCTGCACAGCAGCTCTGCCCACATCTTCCCTGTGTGTGCCTCTGTCACTGCAGTCACTCCTAGTCCCTCCTACTCACTCCCTCGGTCTATGACAACAGTGAAGGCGAGAGGCGGGGGCTGGAGGAGCAGAAGAAGCTGAAGCTGTTGGTGCACTCCCGGGTGTCTCTCACCCTGCAGGGTGCAATAACGGAGCCGCTTGCTTGGCAGGAAAACCTCTGGTGGGCAAAAGGTGACGTGTGGCTGTAAGGCCACCCTCGACCTTCCCCCGAGGATGGACTGCAGGGTGCTGCTGGGACTTTGGAGCTGGCCCTGGGGGTGGCAGGTTGTGCTCCCAGTGCCCGCCTGACCCTTGGTGCTGCTGAGCTTCTCCTCCCAGATGGGAGCCCCTGAGCCCAGCTCCGCTTGAACAGGGCACCCCTGTTGCGTTAAGAGTTACTGTCGCATACAAATAGGAGTCTGAGGAGTGGCGGGGGGGACGACGACACACCCTCCCGTTGAGTGTGTGTATAGCCACTTATCAGAACCAGAGCCCTCTCAGGGCTTTCGCTAAGGCGACAGCATTAATTTACAATGTTATAAGTCTGGTCGTGTCCAGCGTACTGAACTTCACGATTACGGATTCACTAATAATGCACTTACACCCCCAGTCTAGTCGTGTTGCATGAACTATCACGGCCACATATAAAGAGTCTGGTAGCGTTCAATGAGAACCACCACGGCAAGATCAATGAAGAGTGCAGTTTATTAGCGCAACAGACACACAGGTTCTTTGGATTACTGGTGATAAATTCACTGTCTGCAAAGCACGTGCAAATACCAAGAGTGTGCGTAACACCGCCGTCTACAAACGTGTTAAAAGATAATAAAGCAACTCTATAGAGATTTCTACGTTTCCCAGGGAGGCACTTGGTATAACCAAGTGTTCAAATCTTACCCAAAGGCGTCCCGATGGCAGGGGAAGAGAGGCTCAGCCCGTCGACTGATCCCAAATGTCAGAGTGGTACACGATGGTGTCTTCCCTAACATTCTCTTTCTCTTAAGCTATTTTATACTATTCTTCACCTTTCAGGTGGAGCTTGAGTGACTCTAGTCATACATACCTTTGTTTAGGATTGGTGTAAAGTTTTCTCACTTCACCTTTAAAGGTATAAGCTAGGAAAATTCAGTGCGCAAGCTCAGTGAGGGGTGGTCACACCTTGGAGGAGGGTAGCTTTTGGGATGGAGGTGTGTTTTGGTATTGTAACAATGTTATAATGAGCAAAGTTCACCAGAAGGACAGCATTTCATCAAAAACGTGGCAGGCTGTTGGCCCAGGGTAGTAAATATGCAGCTTATCAGTTCCATGACACCTTTAAGTTCCCCTATTATTGCAGAGCCTGGCCACGGCATCTCCACACCGCTCCACCCTCTGGGCAGCGCCTCTTAGAGTCAGCACACCAGGTTCCCCTGGCGTTACCGACATCTAAGGGTGCAGGCCTAGGGAACTTCCATGGAATGGATGTCAGCCGCATTCCACCTGGGAAGCTTCTTCAATGCTGTGCCTTACCTATCAATTCTAATTTCTAAGTCACCTCAGCAGTAATCCCACAACCCCTACGCAGATGTGCTCCCCACCCTGCTCCCTCCACTTTGGCCCAGCACTCTACTCCTCCACTCGCTCCTTCGTGCTGACCCTTCTCCAGCTGCCGCTTCCCACCAAAGCCCTTCCAGACCACCAAGCAGCAAAGGCAGCAAAGGGCAGGTGAGATCTGGGGTGAAGCTCTGGAGTACATGTGCAGGCTCAGGCCCCCCAGCTCATCCCCCAAAACTCATGTGCACAGGACTCAGCGGGGATCAGGCTGTTGGGGCTGCTCAGCAGAGCAGTTGACACTCCCTCCTCTGCGCTCATCCTACTCAGCAGCAACCCAGAGCTCCCCTACGACCACAGGATGGGACATCTACTGAGCCCTGACACAATGTCACTGTCTTGACAGATACCACCATTTTGGGGAGCATTGCCAACACCACTGTGGCCCTCCACAGACTGTCTGAATCCTCCCACTCCCCCCTCTTTTCAATGGGAGCTCCAGTCTGGCTCCTTGGGGAGGGGATCCAGGGAAGGCATGGGAAGGGGAGTTGCAGAGGGTAGAGGAACCCATTGAAACTGGAGGCTTGAGGCTGGGAAAAGCAGCAGGGGGATGCAGGGCCAGGGTGGCCTAAGGTGCACTGGGACACTTGGAGCTGCCCCAGTGTGGTAGGACATGCTGGGT
Organism: Mycteria americana; assembly: GCF_035582795.1. Classification (NCBI taxonomy): domain Eukaryota; kingdom Metazoa; phylum Chordata; class Aves; order Ciconiiformes; family Ciconiidae; genus Mycteria; species Mycteria americana. The sequence continues at coordinate 8,369,399 of NC_134386.1, forward strand.
TCTCTATGGCCCCAAGCTCATGGAGGGCAGGAGTTCTGGTGCAGGGCAGCCTTCGTATCCTCCTTGTTGGGGTTCCTCACAAAAATCTATGCTGGCCCTCAGTGTACACACATGAGCATATATGCACATGGAGCCAACACTAACAACACAACAAAGAGACTTATTCATCACATCTGGGGAAAAGATGCTCTGCAGCTCAGCTGCTGCTGTTGCACTACTCTGGGGCTCCCTGAACAACATGAGGTTTCAAAAGTCAATTCAGCTCTGTTTCCCCTCTTTCTCTGTTGCTTTCTGCCTGTGGGAGAGACTGAGAATGAAGGAAGAAGGTTAACAACATGTTCATGGTTTCTGTGGGTGCTTGTGGGAGACTGCTGCTGCTGCTGCAGCACCACTGTGCCCCTTTCCAGGAAAGCCAGCCCAGACTAGTCCTGAGAAGCCTTCTTGCAGCCAACCACAAAAGACCTGCCTGGATTTAAACCCCCTCCTTCCTTTTCTGCCCTGGCCCTGCCTGTGTTTCAAGCACTCTGCCCTTTCCCAGCTCTCTGCTGCTGCAGAAATAGGTGGCCACGTCTGCAGCTGATGGCGAGAGCAATTCCAGCGACAGCTGGTTCCTGGAGGGGTCTGCAGAGCTGCTGACTTGGGTCTGGAAGGATGAAGCAATGTGCTGGAGTCCTGTGAAAGGATACTGCAACACGATATGCTGCAGGTGTCTGCCAGGAGTCTGACGGATCCAGTCCCAAGCGTAGCTGCTGTCGGTGATGGGTACACCAGAGATGTGGCAGGTAAGCGTGAGAGACTCTGAGACCTTCCCTAGTGTGGGCCCAGAGGCCTCTGTCTGCACCTGAGAAAGGGCACCTGTAACCCCGGGAGACAAGGATGAACAGGCAGCAACAGCTCAAGGCATCCCACTGAACGTCAGAAAACACTTTTCAGTGTGTGGGTGAGCAAGCACTGGCACAGCTTGCCCAAAAAGGTTGTGGAGTCTCCAGGCTTGGAGATATGAAAAAGCTGTCTGGCCCTTGCCCTGGGCAACAGGCTCTAGGTGGCCCTGCTGGAGCAGAGGGCTTATGCCAGATGACCTCTGGAGGTTCCTTCCAACCTCAGTCATTCAGTGATTCTGTGAGTAGAGGGGAAGGATCATCGCCTCAATTTATGCAATGCATGGAAGGCAGGAAAGGGTGTGCTAAGTTCCCCCCTAAAAACCTCCAACTTCTCCCCTGCCCCAATCCAATTAGCAAGGATGGGCAATGACACCGTGCACAGGGTGTTTGGCCAGAGCAGCTCCTGCTCACCTCTCCCCAGCTCCTCTCTATCCACACATCTGCTCTCCTCAGGCTTCCCACATCAGGTTTCCCCCCATAAGGGCTGGAAGGCATGACCTATGAGGAGTGGGTGAGGATTTTGTGTTTGTCTAGTTTGGAGTAAAGGAGACTGAGGGGCAATCTCATTGCTCTCTACAGCTTCTTGAGGAGGGCAAGTGGAGAGGGAGGTGCTGATCTCTTCTCCCTGGTACCCACCGATAGGACGCACAGGAATGGTTCAAGGCTGCACCAGGGGAGGTTTAGACTGGACATTAGGAAGCATTTCTTTAGTGAGAGGGTGCTCAAACACTGCAACAGGCTTCCTAGAGAGGTGGTTGACGCCCCAAGCCTGTTAGTGTTCCAGAGGCATTTGGACAATGCCCTTAATAACAGGCTTTAACTTGGTCAGCCCTGAACTGATCAGGCAGTTGGAGTAGATGATCGTTGTAGGTCCCTTCCAACTGAAATAGTCGATTCTATTCTATTCTATTCTACTCTACTCTACTCTACTCTACTCTACTCTATTCTCTGGAGCACTGACAGCACCCAGCCACGATGAGACACCCCTCTCTCTGACCCCAGCCACAGTCCACTCATGGACTCACCACTAAGATGGGCTGTGACCCCCGTGAACATGCAGGAGGGGAGAGCAGGAGAGGAGGAAGCTGATGTTGTTGGGGCACCCCCCGGGTGTCTCTCACTGTGGTCCCTGCAGGGTGCAGTAATAGAGCGCACTGTCCCCCAGCTCCAGCCCGCTGATGATCAGTGTCCCAGAGCTCTTGTCAGCCTGGCAGGAAAACCTCTTGCGGGCAAAAGGGGCTGTGTGGCTGTAGGAGCCTCCCCGGCCCTTGCTCTGCAGCAAGTACTGCAGGGGTCCGCCAGGACGCTGCCGATACCAGGCCACGTAAATATAGGAGGCATTGGACCTGTAAGTGCATCGTAAGGTCCCCGTGTTCCCTGCTCGCCACCACACTGCAGACCTCGTCGCTTGGATCTCATCACCCTGAAATGTACCTGAAACAAAAGCAGGGCTGTTCCATCACTGCTTTGCTTTCGCTGGCACAAGGAAATTGCCCACCAAAGGGTCAATGGAAGCAGGCAATGGTGTTGCCAGGCAATGCTGTTGCCAAAGCCCAAGCACTTTGGGTGCCCCAGGGAGAATGGGGACATGGGAAGGCAGAGAGGGGCTGCAGGCAGGCAGAGTGGCCAGCCTGGTTGGGTGACAGAAACACATTGAATCACCTCCTCAGAATAAACCACTGCCTTTAGAACTCCAAAGATGGAAATTGGCAGTGCTGGGAAAGGAGCTCTTGCAGAAAGGCCAGGACAACCTGCGGTGTGCAGGGATGGCCCCTCTCTCCCTGCAAACAGCCCTGAGCCACCTCAGCACTCGCCAGCTCCACACGTTGTACACCCTGTGCCGGACTCAGCAGGTTTCTGTTAAAGCGCAGCTGGATTTCCTGTCCCCGTGGGAACGGCACAGAAGTAGCGGGCAGAGTCCTGGGGCTTCAGGGCACGCAGGGACAGAGATGACTCGGACTGGGAATTGTCCCGGGACACCGTGGCTCGACCTTCCACTGCTGGCCCGACTTGAGTGACTGAGGAATCGGACCTGATGTAGGACACCCACTCGAGACTGCCACCGGGTGCCTGACGGTACCACAGGACTGGATAACTCCCGAAGGTGAAGCCGGACCCGCGGCAGGAGAGGAGCACGGAGTCCCCGGGCGCTCGCAGCTCTCCGCCGGCCTCCACCAGCCTCAGCTGCGCCCACACCCCTGCGGACGGAGAGCGCGGGCAGCCGGGCAGGGCGCGCCCACGGCCCGAGGACGTTCCCCCGCCGCCCCGGCGCCCCCCGCCCCGACACAGCGACAGCCCACACCCCCCTCTCTGCCGGCAAACCCCCGCGCCCGGGGCAATGCCCCGCCTGCCCTGCTCGGGGCTGAGCCGCGCCTGCTCCCGACACTCCGGCCGACCGGCTGCCCGAAAGCCTCCCTCTGCCTCTGCCTTCCCCTTCCCCTCTGCCTCTGCCTTCCCCTCTCCCTCTCCCGCCCACGCCACCCGCTCCCCGCTTCCCCGCTAAGGAAGGCGAGCGCCAGGCCAACAGCGCGCCCGGCGCGGGAGCAGCCGCAGCCCCGCGGCCCCGCGACGGGCAGGGCCGGCCGCGGGCAGCCCCAGCCCCGGGCCCAGCGCCGGGCTCGCTGCCCTCCCCGCCCGGCTCTCACCTGCCGGCCCCGCGGCCAAGGACAAGGCCAGGAGCCACGGCCCCAGCCCGGGCGCCATCATGCCCTGCCGCGCCGGGGCCGGCCGGGGCACAAGCGCCCGGCGGCAGCCGCAGAGGAGCCGAGCGCAGCCGCGATCGGGCCCGCTCCTGCCCGCCCCGCCGGCTCGGCCCCTCGCCGCGGCAGCGCCCACGCCTCTGCCCGCCCCAACAGACCAGACCCGGCCCGGCCCGGCCCGGCCCGGCCCCCCGGTGCCGCGGCGCCTTCGGGGGAGGAGAAGGGGGGGCGCGGGGCGGGACGCGGGGCAGGGTCTTGGGCAGAGGAGGAGCGCGGTGCCCCGGCAGACGAAGGCTCCTGGCCCTTGGCTCCCAGCGCGGCTCCGGCGCTGTCCCGGCTTGTCGCCCTGCCGAGCCCTGCGGAGGGGAGTCGGCGCCTCGGCCAGGCGCAGCCGGGGCCGGCCCCAGCCCCAGCGCCAGCGCCAGGGTCGGGCTGCGGACCCGCAGCGTCCCCTCGCAGGACCCTCCCCGTGCCCCGCACCCCCAGCCCGCCCTGGCCTCACTCCCATCCCCTGCCCGCGGGGACAAGAGACACTGCGCGGAAACGATCCCTCCCTCTCCTACCCGCTTGCCTGACACTCGTCTCTTCCACACCGCAGAGCTAGCGGCCTGTAGGGACATGCTCGGGACCTCCGAGACGGGGCTCCCCAGCACACTTCCCCAGAGTGTGAAATAACCCCATGGACACAGGAGACCTCAGAGACAGAACTGCTTCGTCTCACCTTCCCACGTCTTTGCCCACATTTGCCTCTGTCGCCAATGACAATCACACCAACACCTCGCTTTATGTCCTGGTCACAGCGCCGTTACTGCCTTGGCATTGGTCCGGTCTGTGACTACCGTGAACCCAAACTCGAGAGGGCGTAAAGAGCAAGTAGTTGGCATTGTCAGGGCACCCTTGGGTGTCTCTTCCTGTCATTCCTGCCAGGACACTAGAAGGTGTCCTTTCGCTCCAGTGTGGTAATGCCCAGTGTACTGCAGTTGTGGTTGGCCTGGCGGGAAAACTTCTTGTGGGCAATAGGACCTGTGCGGCTGCGGGAAGCTCCCCAGCCCTTCCTCAGGAGCATGTGGTGTGGGGGCCCAAAGGGACGCTACCTGTTTCAGGCCACCTAAATATATCAGAAGCTGGACCGTTAGGTGCGTCACAGGATCAGTACATGCCCTACTCTTCCCTGCATGGCAGACCTCCTCAGCTGGACTTCATCATCATCCTGTAATGTGCCTGAAAACCAGCAGGGTGTTCACCAACTGCTTTGCTCCAACAGGCCAAGTGGAAACGATGGAAGTGGAAACACCATTTCCAAAGTCCGAGGGCTCTGGGTGCCTGTAGTGGTCCTAAGCAGAAGACTTTTCTCCACGGACGACTTGGTGATCCACCTAATAAGTCGACCTGAGTGAGCACAGGCTTATACTGGGCTGCACATCCTCCAGGAGCTTCTGCAATGCGCTGGGCTGCACATTTCCCTGTCACAGGATGAACTCAGCCAGCAGATCCCAGTGGAAGGGCCTAGAGGTGCCACCCACATGATGTCAGCCCTAGTGCATGTTCCTGTCTTTGCTACAGCTCCAGGTCCTGGGTAACTGGTACGCTGCTGCGTTAGCCAGCTAAGTGAACTGCTGTTACTGTTTCACCTCTCGCTCAGCCTAGAAGGGTAGCTCCGAACTGGACACGGAGGAAGGATGAGACACTTCTGCATCACTTCTGCTCAGGACAGAGATCTCTGACTGACGACATACAGTAGGAATAGGTTTTTCTAGACCCTGGTAAAACTTGGATACAATTAGGCATGTGGGGGAGTCAACACAGTCCCCAGAATCAGAGCATTCGTATGCCATGTGTAGTGCCTGGTCATCCTACGGCTGCCCTGTTCACGTGGGAAAGTCCTGAAAAGGAAACAAATATCTCAAATATCTCCTGTCTTGGGACTGTGACCGTAAGTGCCCCTAATGCCTCATATAGTCCAAACAGTTAAGAATTTCTGCTAGCAGTTCACTCAAAGCATGCACAACGTTGCATGAAGTGAGAAGCGTCTGGAGTGCTAGGCTTGGGAGGGGCACCCTAAACCCTCTGGACAGTCTAACTCTGAAATTGTGCTCGCAACTGAAATCGTCAGTCCGCTGGTGGCACAGCAAGTCCACACATTGGCATCTGCAGCTGCCAGACTGCAAGCAGCTGCCTTAGCAGCATTGTCAGTTTGTAGACCATGGGATGCTGGGATGGTATGGGATGACACTGCCTCCTTACAGTCTAGAGAGCAAGTCTTACGAGGAATGGCTGAGGCAACCGGGCTTCTTTAGCCTGGAGAAGCAGAGGCTGAGGGGAGACCTTATCGCTCTCTACAACTACCTGAAAGGAGGTTGTAGTGAGGTGGATGTTTGTCTCTTCTGCCAGGTAACAAGCAATAGGACAAGAGGAAATGGCCTCAAGTGGTGCCAGGGGAGGTTTAGATTGGATATTAGGAAAAATTTCTTCACCAAAAGGATTATCAAGCATTGGAACAGGCTGCCCAGAGAGGCAGTGGAGTCACCATCCCTGGAGGTATTTAAAAGACATGTAGATGTGGTGCTTAGGGACATGGTTTAGTGTTGCACTTAGCAGTGCCAGGTTAACGGTTGGACTTGATGATCTTCAAGGTCTTTTCCAACCTAAATGATTCTATAAGTCTATAATTCTATGATCACAGGTAATGGTTACTTAGGAAGACAAATGCCATAACTCCAAATATCCCCGTTTCCTCCTTCTTTCCCTGAGCTTTTATTGCTTTTGTGCTGATTTTGGTTGAGATAAAGTTAATTGTCTTCATGTGAGCTGGTATGGGGCTATGTTTTGGATTTGTGCTGAAAACAGTGTTGATAATAATGGTGGGATGCTGGGATGGTATGGGATGACACAGCCTCCTTACACCAAAGTATGCAACTGGCTGTTCTAAAACAAGAAGAGCCAGCTTTTGAAAGTCATGACTGGCCCAAGGATGATGAAAGGCTGCTGGGCTGCTAGCTGGCTTCTGTGCTCAGGAGAGCGGGCAGGGGCTGTGGGCCATGGGGCCACAGAGCCGCTCCCATGATCTTTGGAGTTTGGCAGCCGCAAACACACCTGCTCAGAAGGTCTTGCCCCATTACAGTCTCAGGCCTGGGAGAGAAGCTCACAATCAAAACCAAACAACCCAGAATATGAAAAAGCATTCAGACATGGGTGAGCCAGACCCACCAAGTGAGGGCAAGGGGGAAATACTGAAATCTCAGACTTTTTGTAAGATGCCTCTTCAATCCCCCTGTGTTGGTGAGGACTGTAAAAGTCAAACCATCTCATTCATATTGGAAAGCCCATTTTTGTCCTTCCTGGTTCCTTTTGCATGACAAATTCACTACCTTGGACGTGCCTGCTCTCCCAGTGACCTCCAGAAATGACTTCTTGTCATTTGAGGAAGTTTGAGGAAGTCTTGCCTTCCTCTCTGGACTATCAGCTGTAGTGCTGGAGTTTGGAAGGGTACATCTGCATGGGAAACCAATGTTTGTGGGTGGTGAAAAGGCAGCCTGCAGCAGACTGAGCAGTCATGGTCTGTGTGAGGGACTCAGGTGTGCTGTTCTTTGGGAAAAATAGGGAAGGGAAGGGAAGGGAAGGGAAGGGAAGGGAAGGGAAGGGAAGGGAAGGGAAGGGAAGGGAAGGGAAAGGAAGGGAAGGGAAGGGAAGGGAAGGGAAGGGAAGGGAAGGGAAGGGAAGGGAAGGGAAGGGAAGAGAAGAGAAGAGAAGAGAAGAGAAGAGAAGAGAAGAGAAGAGAAGAGAAGAGAAGAGAAGAGAAGAGAAGAGAAGAGAAGAGAAGAGAAGGGAAGAGAAGAGAAGAGAAGAGAAGAGAAGAGGGTAAGTGTTCCAGGTGGAAGGAACCTACAACAATCACAAAGTCCACCTGCCTGGCCACTTCAGGGCTGACCAAAAGTTGAAGCATGTTATTAAGGGCATTGCCCAAATGCCTCTCAAACACTGACAGGCTTGGGGCATCAACCACCCTTCTAGGAAGCCTGTTCCAGTGTTTGAGCACCCTCTCAGTAAAGAATTGCTTCCTAATATCTAGTCTGAACCTCCCCTGGTGAAGCTTTAAACCATTCCCATGTGTCCTGTCACTGGGTACCAGGGAGAAGAGATCAGCACCTCCCTCTCCACTTGCCCTCCTCAAGAAGCTGTAGAGAGCAATGAGGTTGCCCCACAGCCTCCTTCTCTCCAAACTAGTGCTGCAGTAGTCTCTTTCTAGCCCAAACGGAATCCAATACATAGCAGTAGTAGCAAGGCTTCTTGAAGCCTTAGGCTGCAGGCTCTGAACTTTCACCCAGATCCACTGACCATGCACTGAACTTTTACTTGGCTACATGAAGGAAGGCCCCCAAAGCCAGTGCAAAACAGAAAGAGAAGGAAGCTTCAACCTTAGCAGAAGCTGCAGCCCTAGAGATAAGTGAAGAATCGGCCCACCTGGAGACAATTAAAGGGCCCAGCGAAGAACAGGGAGACCCCAGACCCTAATACTGCTGTTGGCCCGAACCGTCTCCTGAGGGGAGGGGAATTTAAATTGTAAGGGTATAATTGCCCAGGGATTTCTTTGTTCTGGGTCCCTCTCTGGAGGCACCCAGCTCGAGCTGTTTTCACTGCTGTACCAATCCATAAATTTGTCTGGTGTATGTCGTATTGGAGACTCTGCTTCAGGAAACCTAGGGTCGAGCCAGAGGGGAGAGGAAGCGCCCAAGAGTGAGAGCGTGTCTGTGAGCGAGGAGTCGAAAAGGGGCACCCATCAGCTCAGTGGAGCTGCCTGCTGCGAAGGGATTCTGGTCCCAGCAGTTAAAGTCTCGGGTGGTGTGTGTGCGACTCCCTCAATGCTGTGTGAGCGCTCGAGCAGGGCCTTCTCCTTTAACAGTTTGGCGACCCAGATGGGACCCTAGGCCAGCACCCTCGGATCCTCCCACCTCCAAACATCCAACTGCAGGCAGCAGGTGAATTCACCTGGGACCTTTGGAAGGGGAGGCTCCAAAAGGTGAGTGTCAAAATTCCCTGAGCAGAATTGAGACTAGTGATTGGGGTGGTGCGTGGCCTGAGCAGCGTAAACCGCACGAGGAGAAAGAGAGAGTGCGTGGCCTGGTCAGTGGAAAGCGCACAAGATGCAAAAGTTGGTGTGTGGCCTGAGCAGCGTAAAACGCACATAAATGAGACCCTGATACTAGGGGGAAAAAAAAGAAGAAACGGGAAATGTAGCCAGTGTAGAAAAGGGGACGCCCTAGGCCGAGGTCTTACAGAATTGGGAGAAAATTTACAGTACAGCAGAATTATCTAAAAAACGCGCAATCAAATTATACCAAGGTGAATGGCCGTTTATTACAAGAACGGATCCACACAAATTAATGTATGTAAGTCATCGACGCATACCAAATGGATTACTGGTATGTATGGCATGAATGGTCTGGGGAGAGAAAACTGCCAGGACAAAAGTTAAAAAAGGAAAAAAAAAAAAAAGAGATAAAGGTGGTAATTGTAGCAGAAGCTACCGGAAAAAGAAATTTCTGCAAGTAGTTCAACCCCACCTTATCTGTCTTCGTCTCTGTCTTCTTCTGACTCTCCTCCTCTGAACCCTCCGGCTGCCAGGCGCTTCCCTCTGACTATGACTCATGTTCCTAATCCTGCTGCTGTGCACCCTGGGGCCCCGGCGGAGACTGCGCCAGTATTAACCTTTCATAGAACCAGCCGTGGAAACCTGGTGACTTAGCATTGTGGGGAAGTAAGATGCCCCGCCTAAGGGAAGACACCAAGAGGTGTGCCCAATTATTCTGGAATATATGTACGGAGTATAATCCGAAGTGGAGTGACACTCAAATGCTCAAAAGGGAACTCTTTTGCCCTGATGAAAGAGAGAAAATAAGGAGGAAGGATGCTGAATTGGCTCCACAGGAGGGAGGAAACAGAAACCCCTGGTTTGCTCTTCAATTAAACCCCAAAATTGCTCTTCAAGTAAAATTGCTGCTGCAGCAACAGCTCTCAGGCGAGCAGGCCATCCTTTACTGACTTCATCTCATTGTTTAAAGAAATAGCCCACAGGTCTCTTCCAGCTTCCCAACATTTGAGTGAGGACTCCTAAAGCCACCTGTTGCCTCTCATGCACATAAAGCTGAAAGGGCTTTTCTAAATTTGCAAGTCCTAATCCAGGAACTTCCACAAGTTTTTTCTTGATTTCATCAAAACCCTTTTGACACTCAGCAGTCCACTCAAATAGTCCCGCTGGACCCTTGATGGCAGCATGTAGTGGTTTAGCCATCAGTCCAAAATTAGGAATCCACAACCAACACCATCCGGCCATACTCAAGAATCCTCTCAGTTGTTTTTTTTGATGGCGGTACAGCAGTTCTACAAATTGCCTCCTTCCGCTCTGCACTCCATTTCCTCTGTCCCTGCGTGATTTCAAATCCCAAGTATCAAACTCTACCTTTTGCTATTTGTGCCTTTTTTTTTGCAGACGCGATATCCTGCAAGTCCTAAAAAGTTCAGCAAAGTAACTGTAGCTTCAAAACATTCACTGTAATTGCTTGAGCCAATTAATCAGCATATTGCAACAAGGTTATGTGTCCCTTATTACCTTGCCATTGTTCCACTTCTTTGGCCAATACATTACCAAATAACGTTGGGCTATTTTTGAATCCTTGTGGTAATACAGTCCAACATTATTGAGTCTTTCGTCCGGTGGTCGGGCTTTCCCATTCCAAAGCAAAGATGAGCTGACTGTTCATCCACCGCAATACAAAAGAAAGCCTCTTTTAAATTTAGAACTGGAAAATACATATTCTATTCAGGGATGGAAGCAAGTAAAGTGTACGGGTTTGGCACCACAGGGTGGACATTGACTGTTCGAGTGTTAATTTCCCACAAATCCTGTACCTAATTCTTGAGAATTAGGCTTCCTTACCAGCAAAATGGGAGTATTAAATCCCACTCGGCACTCCCGTAATAGCCTATATTCTAAAAAAGAATTAACGAGTGGTTCCCGTCCTTTCCGCACCACTAATCTGGTAGGGTATTGCTTCTTTCTTACCGGTTGGGCTCCAGATTTCAACTCTGTTTTGATTGGGGTAACGCTTTTTGCTCGTCCCGGTTTCCCTCATGCCCATACCAGTGAGATCACTGCATTTGATACTTCGTTGGGAATGTCTGCATTTTCATCCTTTTCACCTTGAGTCAGCAGACACATTTGTGCTTTCCAGGCGTTTTCTGGGGGAATGCGTAGCTGTACCAAATTTTCAGAAAAAGTTATTTGTGCATATAATTTGCAATATAACAAATCTCACCTCAGCAATGGCAAGGGGCACTCTGGCATATAAAGAAATGAACGAGTTACCATAACATTTCCAGTCGTACACTCCATTGGTTGTAAATACGACCTTAGAGTCTTTTTCCCGGTGGCACCAACACTAGTCTTAATTTTACTTAAAGGTCCTTTACAATCAGTAAGTACCGAGTGAGGTGCTCCACTACCTATTAAAAAAATCTGTTGTTTCATTCCCCAGCTTTACTGGAACCAGAGGATCGGCTGGGGAAACTGTAATAAATCCCTCTGGCCCCCTTCAGCCTAATCCCATCTCTGCCAATACCTCGGCAGCTGTCCCTGTTCCTTTTCTCTGTGAACAGCCTTGTTTCCAATGGCCCTCCTGCTTACAATATGCACACTGATTGGTTCCTAAAGGAGTATTACTATGTCTTTTCCCACTATTTCCACGATTTCCTCCTCTACCTCGAAATCCTCCTCTAAAATTTCCTCTGCCTCTTCCTCTGCCTCTTCCTTGTCCTTCTGACAAGGCGGCCAGCAAGGAAGCTTGTAATTTTGATTTCTTTTGGTTTTCCTTTTCCTCCGTTTCATCCCGGTTATTATAAACTTTGTAAGCAATTGATAACAATTGGGATATTGTCATACCATCAGCACCATCTACTTTCTGTAATTCCTTTCTAATGTCGGGTGCTGCCTGACCAATACACAACACATTAAGAAGTCTACAATTATTTTCATCCTCAGGGTCCAAATTAGTCCGCTTCCGAGCTGCTTCACATAATTTTTCACAAAAGACCGATGGGGGTTCCTTATCTCCCTGTCATATTTCATACAGTTTTGCCCAGTTCTGTGGTTTCTGGATTCCACGCTGGCTTCCATACAGAAAAACTTTTTGGTATTCTTTTATGCTCTGTAACCCTCCACCAGTGCTTGGATCCCACCCGGGATCCCCCCTTGGGAGATAGGTATCTATGTTAGGCACTCCTCCGTGTTCCTGGGTTACTCCTTCTTTAGCCTTTTCGACAACTGTTCTTCTTTCCTCTGGAGTAAACACATATTCCAAAAGAGCTTGCATGTCACCCCAACTAGGATTACGAGTCCTCGTCCGAGCTTTCAGATCCAGTTTTATGAGGCGCAACTAACAACGGAACTTCCTCCTCATTTTCCTCTGTACCATTCCTTTTTGTTTTACAGCTTGTGCAACAAGAATTGCTATTCTTTTTCTTGACCAAATAGACACCATTTTGATATTTAGAATCCACAAATCCACCATGTTTCTAACTTCCCAATTGTTTCCTAAAGCAAAGAACAAATCTACATATGGTATTTCATCCCATTTTTCAGTCCTTCGACAGAATAACATTAGCTGTAATATAGTATTGTACTTAATAGATCCATTTTCAGGCCATATCTCACCATCATCCAATTGATGTTGTGGCCACCATTAATTACAATATCGTTTTAATTTATCCTTTGCCATGCGGTCCCCTCCAAACTTACTCCAGTCTTCCAGGATGCATCCTAAGGGAGAACAAAGGGGAGTCTCCTGAGAAGCAGCACTACCTATATCAGTACCGAAAAAGCCTAAACCACCATTTCCTACACTATCCGCAAACCCAGAACAGAATGGGGGACGTCTCCCACCATTAAAACAGAGTGTAGAAACAGTATGCTACTGCTGCCTATCTCTCTTTGATGCGCCCCTTATGCAGAGCCCAGACAGGACAAAATGTCCCCAGATGCAGGCTACTTCCCAAAAGGACTTTTCCTTTTTCCCCTTGATCAGAAAATACCTCTTCTCCAATAGTGTTGTACCACTGTGTCGCTTACCGCCCAACTGCAGGAGAGGATCAACATGTTGGTGCATGCTGGAGTCCACTCAGTTCTCTTCCCTGCGTCAGGTACGGACAGGCGAACCGGGCAAGGCTGTCAGCGCAGTCCCATCTGGGTCACCAAAATGCTGTCCCAAAAATCGGGGTTCATTTACCCAGTGAGCAAAATGCCAATACACACACAGAGCAGCGGTATTTTATTGCATATTTGCGCAGATATGGGTGCCTGTCCCAAGACAGCACACACAGCTTTCAAATTAACAGTTATTTATACACAAAGCGTTAACCTATCCAACTTCCTAAGACATATGCGGTATTCTTCTATTAAATGATTGGTTAAAATCTCTTTGCCCAGCATGTAAAATAGTACACGTGCTTAGTTGTTCTTCTTCAACTTCATCATTTGAGCCAGTGGTATAATTGGGGTAGGTGGTCTGTGAGTCCGTGGTCGTGATCTCCCCCTGCCAGAATTACCTTTCCCCTACTTTCCTACTTTTTTTGGCACATCTAAGCAGTTCTTCATGGTTTGGTTTACTAACTACACTAGTAATACATCCGTTAGACTTCTGCTTTCGACAGCCACATCCTGCTTATTAGCCAAAGGTACATTGTCTGAGCTCCTATGGAGCATAGGGTAGGGCTCTACAATGGATTTCTATAGCAGCATCAACATTAGATGAATTGTAGGGTCTCAGACCACACACAGAATTTTAATACATGGAGTCACAGGACAGAGAAAGCAGAATTTGAGTAAACCCCTATTAGTAGCCCTAGGAAACAAGAGTACAGGGGGGCGATGTGCATTGGCAGAGGACTCCCCATTACGCCTGTTAGGGAGAGATCTCTTGCAGCCTTTAGATGTAGAATTTCACTTGACACCTGAAGGAAGAGATTTAATAATCTTGGGAATGACTGTAGTCACTGGACTACAGTCCAGTTTTGTTTGCTTTTATGTGGAAAGGACAACAATTAATCTGGACACGTCTCTCACAAGGGTTTGTAGGGTCTCCTACAATTTTTCACAAATACTGAGAAATGACTTGAGAGACGTAAAATTACCGGGCAGATCAGCCCTTGTACAATATGTAGAGCATTTGCTAATAGCAAATAAAGATGAGGGTGCCTGTATAAAAGACACTATTCATCTATGTACTGCCTTAGTGGAGAACGGTCATCGTGCATCTCCATTCAAACTTCAGCTGTGTCAGAAGGAAGTTAAATATTTAGGGTTTAGGCTAAGAGAAGGGCAGCAACCCAGAAGGAACAGAAGCTAGAATAAAGCTTCTGCACCTGGTCACAAAGACTCAGTTGCAAGGGCTCCTTGGAGCTGTGGGATTTTGTCAGTTCCTGGGTTGGGAGAATTAACAAGATCACTGACAGAAACAATGAGAAATGAGGAGGTAGAACCTATTGCATGGGGTCCGGAAAGGGAGCAAGCTTTTAAAATGATAAAAGGAGCTTCGGCATCAGCTCCCGTCCTTGGACTCCCAGACTATACAAAACCCTTTAATTTGCAGGTACCTGAGCAAAAAGGGATAGCCAGTGGAGTAATAATGCAATAAACTGGGTCCACATCACAGGCCAGTCGCCTATTAGTCAATTCACCTTGATCCAGTGGCGGCAGGGGCACCAGGCTGAAATAAAACAGTAGCGGCAGCAGCGGCTCTATTGGAGAAGAGTCGCCCACTTATCTCAGGACATCCAGTGAGAGTTTATGTCCCACACAAAGCAGAAATACTAATGAAGCAATACGCGACTCAAGCATTGTCACTGCAATGGGCACATAGGTAAGAACTGATTCTACTAATGGCAGGTAATGTTCTCTGTGAAGATGCAATACGCTGAATGCTGTGATGTTGTTACCATTGCCTGATGAAGGGGAGGAACATCATCGGTGCGAATGAGTAATGCTTAGTTCCAGCGATTCACGAACAAATTTAACTGATGTTCCTTTGCAGAACCCAGATTTAGCTCTATCTGTAGATGGCTCATCCTACTACTTGCATGGACAACGACGGACTGGGTACAGCCAAGGACAAGTGATGGAAGCTGAACCACTCCCAGCAAGGCTGAGTGCACAAGGAGTGGAACTGGTAGCCTTGACACGCACGGGACAGGGAAAGGCAGGCTTTTCCCCTTTCATCTAGGAAAGGGAAAACGAGTCAGTATTTACATGGACTCTCGGTATGCCTTTGGGGTACGCCATGCAACAGGAATGTTATGCAAAGAACGAGGATTTTTCACACCATCAGGGAAAAGGGTATCCAATGGAGAGGAAATACGCAATTTGCTGGAATCAGTGCAACTACCCAAACAAATTGCTGTGTTACATTGCCCAGCCCATAGCAAGCACTCTGCAGAAAGTAGTAAAGGAAATGCTTTAGCTGATGCAGCTGCAAAGGCTGCAGCCCAGCAACCTCTGAGGGAGTGTATGGTTGCAATCTCAATGGAAAATCAGAATGAATGGCCAAATGTAAAGAGACCGCAAAGCCACGTATGAAAAGGACTCTACAGCAGAGGAAAAGAAACAATGGGCAAAGTGGGAAGCAGAACAAGATGGCAGTGCAATATGGACAATTGGAGGAAAACCGGTTTTGCCAAAGAAGTAATTAATTACCGTGGCTAGGTGGTTTCAAGACAAAGCTCATGCAGGAGCAGAGGCAGTGGCTAAACAGGTACAAAACACATGGGCAGCACCAGGAATTTATGCCGCCGCAAAAAGGATCACCAGTAGCTGCCCAACCTGCCAAAAGTTTTCAAGTATCAAGCCGAGCTCAGCGTTAGGGGGACGACCATGGGCCGGTTTCCCTTTTCAGCAATTACAAATATATTACACAGATATGCCATCCACCAGTGGATACAAACAGTTATTGGTTATAGTAGGTGAATTGTCAGGTTGGGTAGAAGCATTCCCCACAAGAAAAGCGGACACAGGAGGAGTAATAAAAGCGTTATTGAAGGAAATTATACCCAGATACGGAGTTGCCGAATCACCTGAATCAGACGGGGGTGCCCATTTTACAGCAAATACAATCGGTCAACTATGTAAGTCGCTAGCTATAGAGAAGAACTTGCACACTCCCTATCACCCGCAACCCTCAGGACAGGTGGAAAGAATGAACAGAACCTTTAGACAAGAGATAGCAGAAATATCCACAAACACAGGCTTAAAGTAGCCGGACGCATTGCACTTAGCCCTGTGGGATGGGCGAAATGCCCCGCAACAACCCATAGGACTAACGCCAGCAGAAATTTATCTTTGGGAGACATTTGGCCATACCAGGGATTTATACCCCAGCTAAGTCCAGCCTGTTGGATGGAGATGAACGATTGACCCAGTATGTTATAAGCATGCAGAAACAGTTTGCAGACCATAGAAAATGCGCTCAAAGGTATCAATCTGCACCACCTGAAATGCAGGTATATGATATACAGCCTGGGGATAAAGTTCTAGTAAAGATGTTTTCTCAAAAGTCTAAGCTAGAATCGAAATGGGAAGGGCCATATACTGTCTTACTGTGTTCTTACTTTGCTGTCAAAGTTTCAGGAAAAGAAAATTGAATACACCACTCACATGTCAAACGAGTGAGGGATAGCCAACCAGCTGGCAAATAACTGATTTCTGAAGAACCCTTGCAACAGGACCAATGAAGCGAGACAACCCTGACAACCACAACAGCATGGCTAAGTATTTGTTTAAAAAAAAGAAAAAAAGAGAGTTGTCAATAATAAAGGGAAAAGAGTCTACCTAGGTTATCAGGAAGTAGCTGTTCCAGTCCCTTGGGAACCAGCAAGAGAGACTCTTGTTTTCTGCTGTGAAACAGATACAGCTCAGGATGTAATTCTGGTAGAATTGACAAGCAGGGAAAAAACCAGAGTGTTCTGATAAAACCAGCTGCTGTTTAATGCTAGATTCCAGGTGCTGTGTGAGGGAAAATCCTAGATTAAATGTTAATATGGTATTTCTCAATGTAACTTGTGAAACTACTATGCCTATATTGACAACTGTCTCTCCGACCACGTTACATCCCATGGTAACAGTCTTATGCTTAGTTTTATGGTGTTTGTTACCTGTAATCACCTTAATCACCTTATATATGAGAACATGGAGGTTAATTGTTTGTCTTGTGAGACTTCGCAACCTTTGTCTGATCTTTGTCTGACACGTGAAGCAGAAATGCTTAATAAAAAACCAAAGGAGGACTGTTGTAGTACTCACTTTCTAGCCCAAACGGATTCCAATACATAGCATTAGCAGCAAGGCTTGCTGAAGCCTGAGGCCACAAGCTCTGAACTTTCACCCAGACTTGCTGACCATATACTGAACTTTTACCTGGCTACATGAAGGAAGGCCCTGAAACTGGTGCAAACCGGAGGATAAGGAAGCTACAATCTCAGCAGAATCTACAACCTTAGAGATAAGAGACAAAACGGCCCACCTAGAGACGATGAAAGGACCCAATAAAGAACGGGAAGACCCTAGACCCTAACATTACTCTTGGTCCAAACTGTCTCGTGAGGGGAAGGGAACTTAAATTATATGGGTATAATTGCCCAGGGATTTCTTCCTTCTGGGTCCCTCTCCGGAGGAACCCAGCTCAAGCTGTTTTACATCGCATCAATAAATTCATCTGGCGTACGTCGTATGAGAGCCACTGCTTCAGGAAACCTAGGGTTGAGCCAGAGGGGAGAGAAAGCACCCAAGAGTGAGCGTGTGTGTGTGTGTGTGTGTGTGTGTGAGCGAGGAGTCAAAAAGGGGCACCCGTCAGCTCAGTACGGCTGCCTGCTGTGAAGGGACCCCAGTCCCAGCAGTTAAAGTCACAGGTGGTGTGTGTGCAACTCCCTCAATGGTGTGTGAATGCTCAGGCAGCGGCTTCTCCTTTAACACCTACATCCTCTGGACACTCAAGTTCTAAAAGCCCACTCACAACTGGTCGGGTCGCTGGTGGCAAAGCAAACGCACACGTTGGCATCTGCAGCGGTCAGCCTGCAGACAGCCGCCTCAGCAGCATTAGGCAGCACGTATACCAGAGAACGCTGGGCTGGCAGGGGCGCACGCCAGAGCACGTGGCCTAAATAATAGTACACAGCCTCCTTACGTCAAAGTATGCCACTGGCCACTATGAGAAAAGAATGGCCAAGGTGGGAAAGTCATGCCTGGCCAGTATCTCCAGGATGTGGAGAATACCAGCCACATCTGTAGGCCATGCCCTGCTATGCAAAGTCTTGGTGCCAACACAACTGCAATACTGGGAGCTCAGGGGACTGATAAGCCTCCGTGGACACATGGTACGGGTGAGCGTTGTCTTGCAGGTGACATTGGCATGAACTCTTTGGACACATGCCTTAATTATTCCATGGGCAGACCCTTCTACATCTGCTCATATCGTCCCGTTAGACATTCAAAGATGTCAGGAACGGGCTGTGACTAAATGCTGTCTAAATGGTGCCACAGAAGACCCATGCACATCCTGAGCCAATCAGCACGCACGCACCTTAGAAGCCCAACACGATGAAATAAATCCCACACAGAGGGAAAATTGCTATCGCAGTCTTCCACTCCTAGTCTAGTGGCAGTGGGACCTCACCCATATTACACACAATGACCTGCTGTGACCACAAGAGAACCTTTACATATAGAGAGAACAGTAATAACACAGGAAAAACAGAACCATTACTAGCGATAAAAATAGAGTAACAGCCATTCAGTATAAATAGAACTATAAGAAATATGACAGTACCACCAATTAATTAAGCAATAATGACCCTCCTCAAAATGTTAGCAACTAGAGGCTTCCTAAACAATATACTTCAATTTCCTAAAAATTTCAAACATGAAATACTGTCCTTGCTGGAATCTGATGACCAATGCAATAGAGGTATTCAGTCAGATGAATTTGCTTAGGGACATGGTATAGTGGTGGTCTTGGTAGTGTTAGGTTTACGGTCGGACTCGCTGATCTTAAAGGTCTTTTCCAACCTATGCAATTCTGTGATCCTGTGATTCTCTGAATGAGAGGCTAGCACTGCTGTTGCCTCATGGTGGGACATCTCTGGTGGTTTGACCTCCAAGACCACTGCCGTTCCACACCTGTTTTCATGCCCATTATTTGTTTTGCTTGCCACTATAGTGGAATTAATAATTAGAGTAATTGCTTTGTGCAGAAGAGACTTTTTGGCTGCCAGGAAGGGCTGGTAGCTTCTGCATCTAACCTGCAAATTACACTATCGTTAAGAAGTGTCACCGATACGTGGGTCAAGGGGTGCAGCGTAGAGGTGCTAGCAGCAAGGTCCTTGCCCATAGAAGACGCAGGGATCCCCATCACAAGTGCTCCGGAGTCAATGCAGGCACATTCTGTGCCCTACTGTACTGCCCGTATCCCCTCACCTTCACGCCTCCAGCACCTCCTGGGGCAAAGCATCATGCATGATGCAGGATCTTCACGGACAATGACCAGGGGTACAGTCTGGAGCAAGGTCATTGCCAGGCCACTTTACAAAATTTTTGAATGAACATGGTGTTTGGGACAGGTGCCTGAGGACTAGAGGCAAGGAAATGTCACTCCTATTTTCAAGAAGGGCAAGAAGGAGGACCCAAGAATCTTCACGTCTGTCAACCTCCCCTCAAGACCCGGGATGGTGATGGAGCAACTAATCCTGGGAACCATTTCCAGGCATGTGAAGGACAAGAACGTCAGCAGGATTCGCCAAGGGGAACTTATCCTTGAGCAACTTGATAACCAACTTCTGTGATGAAATGGCTGGCTTTGTAGACGAGGGCAGAGCAGTGCGTATGGTCTACCTTGACTTCAGGAAGGCTTTCAACACTGACCTCCTGTCTCGTCCCACTCGGCGGGTTGCGAGATGGGCGAATCTTTTCCATTCCCCGGGGATTTGTGTACCGACAAAGGCCGACCTCTGCTCGGCAGAGCCGCAGGCCGGTAGAGTTACGACAGGGACTCAGAGGAACAGTCAGACTAGCAGCTTTATTAACTAGCAAACTACAAACTTAACGAACTAGCAAGCTCAGCAAACAAACAGAGGCAATTTGGCAATGGAGCTATTTTCCGGGCAACCCGTCACAATTCATCCAAAACTCATATGCCCAGAGATATATCTAGTGGAAGAGTAGAGGAAAAGAGAAGTGAGAAAAGGAAAGAGAAGAGAGGAAGATAAAGAAAAGGAAAGGTATCACCACCCTTGGATCCCACGATGGCGGTGAGAGATGTGGCAGTCCTCCGGTGATGGGCGCGCACCGTTCCCTGGGGAAGGTGTCTCTTTATACTCTAATCCCTGCCTCAGGTCACACCCCTGGAGGACTTATGTTGTTCTGGTCCTCAAAAGTTCGCAGGCGCTGGGGGAGGGGGGGTGGTTGCGAGGAGTTTCATTCCAAGTTTCGGGTGGTTGTAGGCCCATTCCTTAGATAAAACTCTGTGTGACCTCTGGCCATAGATGGTAACTGTGCATCCTCCGACGCGCTCTTCTCACAGAATCACAGAATCATATAGGTTGGAAAAGACCTTTAAGATCATCGAGTCCAACCATAAACCTAACACTGCCAAAACCACCACTACACCATGTCTCTAAGCACCTCATCCAAACGTCCTTTAAATACCTCCAGGGATGGCGACTCAACCACTTCCCTGGGCAGCCTGTTCCAAGGCTTGATAACACTTTCAGTGAAGAAAAATTTCCTAATATCCAGACTAAACCTCCCCTGGCGCAACTTGAGACCATTTCCTCTTGTCCTATCACTTGTTACTTGGGAGAAGAGACCGACCCCCACCTCTCTACAACCTCCTTTCAGGTAGTTGAAGAGAGCAATAAGGTCTCCCCTCAGCCTCCTTTTCTCCAGGCTAAACAGTCCCAGCTCCCTCAGCCGCTCCTCATAAGACTTCTGCTCCACACCCTTCACCAGCTTCGTTGCCCTTCTCTGCACACGCTCCAGCACCTCAATATCCCTCTTGTAGTGGGGGGCCCAAAACTGAACACAGTATTCGAGGTGCAGCCTCACCAGTGCCGAGTACAGTGGCACGATCACTTCCCTAGTCCTGCTGGCCACGCTATTTTTGATACAAGCCAGGATGTCATTGGCTTTCTTGGCCGCCTGGGCACACTTCTGGCTCATATTCAGGCGGCTGTCAACAAACACCCCCAGGTCCTTCTCTGCCAGGCAGCTTTCCAGCCACTCTTCCCCAAGCCTGTAGCGTTGCATGGGGTTGCTGTGGCCCAAGTGCAGGACCTTGCACTTCGCCTTGTTAAACCTCATACAATTGACCTGGGCCCATGGATCCAGCCTGTCCAGGTCCCTCTGCAGAGCCTGCCTACCCACAGATCAACAGCAGATCAACACTCCCACACAACTTGGTGTCGTCTACAAACTTACTGAGAGTACACTCGATCCCTTCGTCCAGATCATTGATAAAGATATTAAACAGAACTGGCCCCAACACAGAGCCCTGGGGAACACCGCTTGTGACCGGCCGCCAACTGGAGTAAACTCCATTCACCACCACTCTTTGGGCCCGGCCGTCCAGCCAGTTCTTTACCCAGCAAAGAGTACACCCGTCCAAGCCATGAGCAGCCAGCTTCTCCAGGAGAATGCCGTGGGAAACCGTGTCAAAGGCTTTACTGAAGTCTAGATAGACAACATCCACAGCCTTTCCCTCATCCACTAGGCGGGTCACCTTGTCATAGAAGGAGATCAGGTTGCTCAAGCAGGACCTGCCTTTCCTGAACCCATGCTGGCTGGGCTTGATCCCTTGGTTATTCTCTACATGCCGTGTTATAGCACTCAGGATGATCTGCTCCATCAGCTTCCCCGGCACCGAGGTCAGGCTGACAGGCCTGTACTTCCCCGGGTCCTCCTTCCGGCCCTTCTTGAAGATGGGTGTCACATTCGCTAATCTCCAGTCAGCAGGGACCTCCCCAGTTAGCCAGGACGGGGTTCTCATCCCGTGCTAGCCAACTTGCTGCACCTTATCTCGATACAATGTTTGAGACAGTGCCTCTCAAGTGTCTCACAAGACAACACCTCTTTTAGTCTCTCCTCCGAAGAGCTCTCCCCATCCCATGCTAGCCGACTTGCTGTCGCCATGCAAATCGTGCCTCATCTCTCCACAATGTTTGTTACATTAACTCGTTCAGTCTCTCATACCTCCAACACAAGGTCCTCAGATAGAAGCTGATGAAGTCTGGGCTGGATGAGCAGATGGTGAGCTGGACTGAATACTGGACACAGAGCCAAGCGTGGTGACCAGCGGCATGAAGTCTAGTTGGAGGCCAGTATCTAGTGATGTACCCCAGGGGTCAATACTGGCTCCAGTCCTCTTTAACATCTTCATCCATGATCTGAAGGATGGAATAAAGAGGAACACAGGCAACATTCTTCTTGGGACGATGGGCTGCTCCACCAGAGGGTAGTGCTGCCATCCAGAGGGACCTCGGCAGGCTGGAGAAATGTGCTGACAGGAACCTCATGTAGTTCAACAAGGTGTACTGGTTTTGACTGGGATAGAGTTAGTTTTGTTCACAGTAGCTCGCAGGGTGCTATGTTTTGAATTTGTGAGCAAAACAGTGTTGATGACACAGGGGTGTTTAACCTTTTGCTCAGCAGTGCTCACACAGCGTCAAGGCCTTTTCTGTTTTGCATGCTGCCCTGACAGTGATTAGGCTGGTGATGCAGAAGAAGCTGACATGGTACACAGCCAGGACAGCTGATGCCAACTGAGCAAAGGAATATTCCATACCATGTAACGTCATTCTCAGCAATAAAACTCAGGGAAAGAAGGAGGGAAGGGTGATGTTCGGAGTTACAGCATTTGACTTCCCAAGTAGCCGTTATGCGCGAGGAAGCCCCGCTGTCCTGGGCATGGCTAAACACCTGCCTGCAGATGGGAAGTAGGGAATTAATGTCTTATTTCACTTGGCTTGTGCACGCACGTTTTTCTTCACCTGTCAAACTGTCTCGACCTTAACCTATGAGTTTTCTCTCTTTTATGCTTCCGATTCTTTCCCCCACCCTGCTGAGGGGGCAGTGACTGAACGCCTGTATGCTACGTAGCTGCCTATCGGAGTTAACCCACAACACAAGGGAAAGCGCAGAGTCCTGCGCTTAGGGAGGAACAACCCTACGTACCAGTATGTGCTGGGGGCCCTCCAGCTGGAAAGGTCCAAAGGCCCTAAGGCTTCTGGTGGACACCAGGTTGAACATGTGCCAGCAATGTGACCTTGCGGCTCTATTGGGTTTACGTGAGAAAGTTTTGGAAGCAGGGCAGGCTGCACAGCCAGCCTCTGGGAGAGGAGACCAGGACTGCCCCCATGTCGGACACAGCTCATTCCAGCCAGCTCCAAAAAGGACCCAGTGCCGGCCAGAGCTGAGCCAATCCGCTAAGCCCCCAGCACCTCTGTGATAACATATTTACAACAAGGTAAAAAATGCTGCACAATGGCTGTGAGAGAGAAGAGTAAGAAAAACTGAGATAAAAACCCCTGCAGACACCAAGGTCAGTGAAGAAGGAGGGGAAGGACATGCTCCAGGGGCCAGAGCAGAGGTTCCCCTGCAGCCCGTGGAGAAGACCATGGTGAAACAGGTTGTCCCCTGCAGCCCATGGAAGCCTACGTCAGAAGAGACATCCACGCTGCAGCCCGTGGAGGACCCCACGCTGCAGCAGTTAGATGTGCCCTGAAGGAAGCTGGTGCACACAGAGAGCCCAGGCAGGAACAGGTTTTCTGGCAGGGACAGCAACCCATTGGGGGGGCCCATGCTGGAGCAGTCTGTTCCTGAAGGAATGTACCCCATGGAGAGGACCCACGCTGGAGCAGTTCATGAAGGACTGTATACTGTGGGAGGGACCCCACACCAGAGCAGGGGAAAAGTGTGAGGAGGAAGGAGCCGCAGAGACATGAAGTGTTATGCAGTGACCACAACCCCCCTTCCCCATCTCCCTGCGCTGCTTGGGGTGTGGAGGAGGTAGAAGAATCAGGAATGTAGGCGTGAAGTTGAGCCTGGGAAGGTGTTCTTAATTTTGACATTGTTTCTCATTTTCCTACTCCATTTTTCATTGGCAGTACATGAATTCTTCCCAAGTCTCTTTTGCCTCTGGTTGGTAAACGATCCACCTGCCTGTATTTGGACTCATTAATTTTTCATCTATTTTCTCCCCCTGACGCACTGAGGAAGAGGAGTGAGAGAGCAGCTTGGTAAGCATCTGGCAGCCACCCAAGGTTAACTCACCAGAGCGGCAAAAGCGACTGATGGTACCTTGGGCGGCACCAGGAGGAGTGTTGCCAGCAGACTGAGGGAGGTGATCCTTCCCACCTGCTCAGCACTGGTGAGGCCACACCTGGAGTGCTGAGTCCAGTTCTGGGCTCCCCTGTACGGGAAAGAGGTGGACATATTAAGAGACTCCAAAGAAGGACCACAAAGGCCATTAAGAGAAGGCAGCATACCTGCTATGATGAACAGTTGAGAGAGCTGGGACTACTTACAACAGAGAAGAGAAGGCTCCGGAGGGATCTCATCAACGTACAGAAACAGCTGAAGAGAGGGTGCAGCAAAGATGGGGCCAGTGACAGGACTAGAGGCAATGGGCACAAACTGAAACACAGGAAGTTCCCTCTAAACCTCAGGAAACACCCTTTCACTGTGAGTGTGATCAAGCACTGGCACAGGTTGTCCACGCAGCTTGTGGAGTCTCCGTGCTTGCAGATACTCAACAGCTGCCTGGTCACGGCCCTGGGCAACCGGCTCTACGCGTCCGGGTTGTGCAGGGGGCTTGGACCACAGGACCTCCACAGGTCCCTTCCAACCTCAACCATTCTGTAAAAACAGGGGTGCAAGGGCACGCTAAGTTCTCCTTTGTGCAATCCTCCAACTCCTCCACCATCCCTGTCCACTTAGCTGGGACGGGCAATGACCCCATGCACACGTGATCCCACATGGCCAGAGCAGCTCCTGCTCACCTCTCCCCACCTCCTCTCTGCTCACACGCCTGCTCTGCTCAGGTTTCCCACATCTCTGGACCTGTGACACCACCCGGCCACGACCAGTCCACAATCTGTTCCCCGGGCACTGCATTCATTGACTCAGCACTGAGATGGGCTGTGACACCCCTGTGTCCAGGGGTGTCCATTGCACAGATTTGGTAGCGGGGCACTGTAGTGGAGTGGTGGCCTCTGCAGGAAGAAGCCAGGGACTGCCCCATGCCACAAACAGACTGTTCCAGCCTGCTCAGCATCAGATCCCCAACAGGGAAAAGGTATGGGACAATAGAGATTGTGTTTTAAGATTTGTTCTTATTTCTCATTACCCTACTCTGATCTGATTGGCAATAAATTAAATTAATTTCCCCAAGTCGCGTCTGTCTTGCCTGTGACGGTAATTGCTGAGTGATCTCCCCGTCCTTAGCTCAACCCATGAGCCTTTTGTTCTGTTTTCTGTCCCTTGCCCAGGCGAGGAGGGGGAGTGACAGAGCTCCTTGGTGGGCACCTGGCATCCAGCCAAAGTCAACCCACCACAGGTCAGAACAGGGTGCAGCACTGTGAGAAGTGAGGACAGAAAGTGTGAGAAACGACCCTGCAAACACCAAGTCAGGCAAGAAGGAGCACTCCAGGTGCCACAGCAGAGATTGCCCTGCAGCCTGTGGAAGAGACTGCAGTGGAGCAGGTATTTCCCTGCAGCCTGTGCACGATCCCACGCCAGAGCACTGTAAGTACACCCTGACAGAAACTGGGGCCTGTGGAGAACCCACGCCCGAGCAGGTTTATCCCGAAGGACTGCAGCCCTTGGGAAGGAACCACCGTGGATCTGTTCATGAAAGACTGCAGACCATGGGAGGGAGAAAGGAGTAATAGAGATGAAATGTGATGAACTGACCCCATACCCCATTCCCTATCACCCCTGTGCCTCTCAGGGAGGGGAAGGAAATGAAGGAGTAAAGTTGAGCCTCGGACAAAGGAGAACAGGAAAAGGGGGGAAGACCTTTTTAGGGTGGGGGTTTCTTTTCATTCTCATCATTCTACTCTATTTTAATTGGCAATAAATTAGAATTCCTGCAGTGTGCAGGAAAGGCCAGGAATACCTGCGGTCCACAGCGGTGGCACCTCACTGCCTGGGAACAGCCCTGAGCGACCCCACACACATCGCAGCACTCACCTGCCCCACAGCTCTCGCACCCTGGGCTGGGTCCCAGCAGGTTTCTGTTAAAGTGCAGCTGGATTTCCTGTCCCCGTGGGAACGGCACAGAAGTAGCGGGCAGAGTCCCGGGGGTGCAGGGCACGCAGGGACAGAGATGACTTGGACTGGGAATTGTCATGGGACGCCGTGGCTCGACCTTCCACTGCTGGCCCGTACTTCTTTATACTACCCAAGAAGTTGATGACGGACACCCACTCGAGAGTGCCACCGGGTGCCTGACGGTACCACAGGACTTCATAATTACTAATGTCGAAGCCGGACCCGCGGCAGGAGAGGAGCACGGAGTCCCCGGGCGCTCGCAGCTCTCCGCCGGCCTCCACCAGCCTCAGCTGCGCCCACACCCCTGCGGACGGAGAGCGCGGGCAGCCGGGCAGGGCGCGCCCACGGCCCGAGGACGTTCCCCCGCCGCCCCGGCGCCCCCCGCCCCGACACAGCGACAGCCCACACCCCCCTCTCTGCCGGCAAACCCCCGCGCCCGGGGCAATGCCCCGCCTGCCCTGCTCGGGGCTGAGCCGCGCCTGCTCCCGACACTCCGGCCGACCGGCTGCCCGAAAGCCTCCCTCTGCCTCTGCCTCTGCCTCTGCCTCTGCCTTCCCCTCTCCCTCTCCCGCCCACGCCACCCGCTCCCCGCTTCCCCGCTAAGGAAGGCGAGCGCCAGGCCAACAGCGCGCCCGGCGCGGGAGCAGCCGCAGCCCCGCGGCCCCGCGACGGGCAGGGCCGGCCGCGGCCAGCCCCAGCCCCGGGCCCAGCGCCGGGCTCGCTGCCCTCCCCGCCCGGCTCTCACCTGCCGGCCCCGCGGCCAAGGACAAGGCCAGGAGCCACGGCCCCAGCCCGGGCGCCATCATGCTCTGCCGCGCCGGGGCCGGCCGGGGCACAAGCGCCCGGCGGCAGCCGCAGAGGAGCCGAGCGCAGCCGCGATCGGGCCCGCTCCTGCCCGCCCCGCCGGCTCGGCCCCTCGCCGCGGCAGCGCCCACGCCTCTGCCCGCCCCAACAGACCCGACCCGCCCCGGCCCGGCCCGGCCCCCCGGTGCCGCGGCGCCTTCGGGGGAGGAGAAGGGGGGGCGCGGGGCGGGACGCGGGGCAGGGTCTTGGGCAGAGGAGGAGCGCGGCGCCCCGGCAGACGGAGGCTCCTGGCCCTTGGCTCCCAGCGCGGCTCCGGCGCTGTCCCGGCTTGTCGCCCTGCCGAGCCCTGCGGAAGGGAGTCGGCGCCTCGGCCAGGCGCAGCCGGGGCCGGCCCCAGCCCCAGCCCCAGCGCCAGGGTCGGGCTGCGGCCCCGCAGCGTCCCCTCGCAGGACCCTCCCCGTGCCCCGCACCCCCAGCCCGCCCTGGCCTCACTCCCATCCCCTGCCCGCGGGGACCACCCAGATACGCGGTGGAGAAACGACTCCCTGCTCCTTCCCCCTTGCCTCACACTCCTCCTTTCTGCATCGCAGAGCTCCCTCTTCCCCACCACCACCGCACCCTCGCAAGCCCCTGATCATCCCTCCCATTTCTTGCAGACACTTCTTTCCCACGCTGAACACTGGACACACAGCTGGTCCCCAAGCGTGGTGACCAGTGGCATGAAGTCTAGTTGGGGGCCAGTATCTAGCGATGTACCCCAAGGGTCTGCTCTGGGTCCAGTCCTCTTTAACAGCTTCAGCCATGACCTCGAGGATGGAATAAAGAGCATGCCCAGCAATCTTCTTGATGAAACAAAACAGGGAGGAGGGGCTGCAACACCACAGGGTTGGGCTGCCATCCAGAGGGACCTGGGCAGGCTGGAGCAATGGGCCGACAGGAACTTCAGGCAGTTCAACAAGGTGTACCGGCTTTGGCTGGGATAGAGTTAGTGTTCTTCATCGTAGCTCGCATGGTGCTATGTTTTTTAATTTGTGAGCAAAACAGTGTTGATGGCACAGGGATGTTTAACCTCTTGCTCAGCAGTGCTCACACAGCGTCAAGGCCTTTTCTGTTTCGCACGCTGCCTCACGAGCCAGTAAGCTGGGGTTGGGCAATAAGCTGAGAGGGTACGCAGCCAGGACAGCTGCCCCCAACTGAGCAAAGGAATATTCCACACCATATGATGTCATTCTCAGCAATAAAATTCAGGGAAAGAAGGAGGGAAGGGAGACATTTGGAGTTACGGCATTTGACTTCCCAAGTAACCGTTATGCGTGAGGAAGCCCTGCTGTCCTGCAAATGGCTAAACACCTGCCTGCAGATGGGAAGTAGGGAATGAATGCCATATTTCACTTGGCTTGTGCATGCACCTTTCTCTTCACCTCTTAAACTGTCTTGATCTCAACCCATGAGTTTTCTCTTTTACCTTTCCAGTTCGCTCCCCCATCCTGCCGAGGGGGCAGTGAGTCAGCGGCTATGAGGTGCTTAGCTGCCTGTTGGGGTTAACCCACAACACAAGGGAAAGGGACTAGTACCTGGGAGGAACAACGCCACGTAGCAGCATGCGCTGGGGGCCAGCAGTCTGTTCCTGAAGAAATGTACCCCGTGGAGAGGACCCATGCTGGAGCAGTTCATGAAGGACTGTATACTGTGGGAGGGACCCCACATGAGAGCAGGGGAAAAGTGTGAGGAGAAAGGAGTGGCAGCGATGAAGTCTTATGAACTGACTCCAACCCCCCTTCCCCATCTCCCTGTGCTGCTTGGGGCGAGGAGGAGGTAGAAAAGTTGGGAATGAAGGATTGAAGTTGACCCTGGGAAGAAGGAGGAATGGGGGGATGATTTCTTATTTTTGTTGTTGTTTCTCATTACTCTATTTTTGATTGGCAATACATTACTTTTCCCCATGTCTGTTTTCCTGTGATTTGTAAGCCATCTACCTGCCTGTACTTTGACTCATAAATTTTTAATCTTTTCTCCCCCATACCATTGTAGAAGGGGACTGAGAGAGCAGCTTGGTGGGCATCTGGCAGCCACCCAAGGCTAATGCACCACAGTGGCAAATGGTATCCTGGGCGGCACCAGGAGGAGTTTTGCCAGCAGGTCGAGGGAGATGGTCCTTCCCCCCTACTCAGCACTGGTGAGGCCACATCTGGAGTGCTGTGTCCAGTTCTGGTCTCCCCTGTACTGGAAAGACATGGACATACTAAGAGGAACCAAAGAAGGACCATTAAGATGATTAAGCTACTACATCATGTCTCCTGTGATGAATGGCTGAATGAGCTGGGACTATTTACCATGAGGAAGGGACGGCTTGGCTTGGGGGAATCTCATCAACGTACAGAAATATCTGAAGAGCCCACAGACACAGGAGACACGGTGCAGAAAACACACCCGTGATAACCCCTTGCCCCACACTCCCTCATTCAGCTCTGCATAGCTCCTCTTTGCTCCCCCTCCAGCCCTTGGCTCTCCCTTCCTGGCTTTCCCAGACCACCTGTGTCCTGCCAGGCTGCTGGGTTGTCCATCAGGGACCCTGTTAGGCTGGGCTGCTCTACCTGGCTCCTTTCCCGCTGCACATCCAGGAGGCAGGGGCAGAATGGGGTGCCTGCATGCAGAGAGGAGGCACAGCACCGAAATATTCTTTGTGCCCCTGCTCTGCCATTGCAAGCCCCTGCAGAGCTGCAGCGCACTTTCTTGCACATCCCATTACGCACCGTCTCATTGTGCACCTTGCTTAAACTGTCAAAGGAAGGCAACAGAAGCTGACACCCCCATCCCTCCAACCCTTCGGAGATGGATCCCTCCATCTGCCCAGGGACATGCTCTTTTAGGGACTCTCTTCTTCACTTCTTCCCCCAGTCTTGCTCACCCAGCAGATTCTTTCTTGGAGAAAACATGATGGGGGTCCTGGAGAGAGTGCAGGTTGTTCCAGATAACCAGTCTCGGCTGTTGTCACTCCTCCTGCACTCATCCAGCCTAAAGCAAACCTGCCCCACTAGTGCACCAAATCCCCTCAAGGCTGTCACGGCCAGAGGAAGGGGGATCCCTTTGTACGAACCCCAGCTCTACCACTGCCTCCTCCTCACAGCACACTGGCAAAGCTAAAGACTTAATGTCTCTTAGGTCTTTGCAAGCCTCCCTAGTGAAGAAACACTTGCAGCTAATGGTCTTGCAGGCAGCATGATTTAATTAGCGGATGAACTCTTAGTAAAAGGATGGAGTGTCCGGAGTCTGCTTATCAGAAGGATTTCAGTCGCTGCTGTTATTTAGCACATCCTGCCTGTGTGACACAGCTTTGGTGAAGAATGGGTTGTATAGCCTCAGGGTGTATAAACTCACAGGGTGTAAACTCACAGGGTGTATAGCCTCAGGGTGTAAACCCACAAGATGCATGAACTTAGCCAGCTAATCATAACAGAAGAGCCTGGAGTCATCAACCCCCTGGCAGCAGCAATGATGTCATTGGCATAGCTTTGGCTTTCTTTTCAAATGAAGCAACATGCTTTCCCTCTATACCACTGTCCTTCTAAGAGACTTCTGCACAGTCTCTGAAGACTACAATAGTGGCAAACGTTACCAGGGTGGGGATGCACCATGCAATGTGCCGTGAGTGCTGGCTTGCCTGACGCTGAAGCAGCGTGGGGTTCCCAGCATCAGAACAGATGTAGGAGTTTATAATATTCTATCACCTTTCCTGGCATGGTCACAAAACAGCTCTCTGTTCTCGCCTAGGCTAGGAACAGGCTGCTCAACCTCACCTTGAGCCTCGCCTTTGATGGAGCAAACAGTACTGGCAACCATTTCCAGGCACATGAAGGACAAGAATGTCAACAGGATTCACCTAGGGGCTAGTCATCCTTGACCAACATGAAAACCTTCTGTAAGGAAATGACCGGCTTTGTAGATGAGGAGAGAGCAGTAGTTATTGTCTACTTTGACTTCAGGAGGGCTTTCAACACCGTCTCCCATAAGACCCTCATAGAGAATCTAATAAAGTCTGGGCTGGCTCAGCAGAGGCAGTGAGGTGGATGAAAAACTGTCTGAATGGCTGGGACCGGGTGGTGGTGATCAGTGGCACGAAGTCTAGTTGGAGGCCAGAACTAGCAGCGTACCCCAGGGGTCAACACTGGCTCCAATCCTGTTTGACATCTTCGTTAATGATCTGAAGGGTGGGACAGTGGACCCTCAGCAATTTTGCAGGTGACACTAAAACTGGAAGGAGTGGCTGAGACACCACAGGGTTTGGTGCCATCCAGAGGGACCTCAACAGGCTGGAGAAATGGGCTACCAGGAACCTCATGCAGTTGAACAAGGGACATGAAAGTCCTGCACCTGGGGAGAAAGGATCTCGGGCACCAGGACAGGCTGGTGTCGCCCAGCTGGAAAGCAGCTTTGCAGAAGAAGATGTAGTGGTTTTGGTAGACACCAACTTGGTCATGAGCCAGCAATGTGCCCTTGCGGCAAAGAAGGCTGAAGGTATCCTGGGCTGCATTAGACAAAGTATTGCCAGCAGGTTGAGGCAGGTGATGCTTCCTCTCTACTTAGCACTAGTGAGGCCACACCTGGAGTACTGGGTCCACTTCCTGGCTCCCCAACACAGGAGAGGCATGGTCATACTGGAGAGAGTCCAGTGCAGGGCCAGAAACATGATTAGGGATCTAGAGCACCTCTCATATTAGGAAAACCTGAGGGAGTTGGCACTGTTTACCCTGGAGAGGAGAAGGCTGCAGTGGCATCTCATCAATATGTAAAGATACCTGAAGGGAGGGTGCAAAGAAGACGGAGCCAGGTTCTTCTCAGTGGTGCCCAGTGACGGGACAAGAGGCAATGGACACAAACTGAAACACCAGTGGCTTGGGGCAGATGATGTCTGGAGGTTCCTTCCAACTTCAATCGTTCTGTGATTCTGTAAGTAGAGGGGAAGGATCATTGCCTCGATTTATGCCATGCATGAAAGGCGGGAAAGGGTGTGCTAAGTTCCTCTGTGGAAGCCTCCAACTCCTCCTCTGCTCCAGTCCACTTAACGAAGATGGGCAATGACACCATGCACAGGGTGCGACACGTGGCCACAGCAGCCCCTGCTCATCTCTCCCCAGTTCCTCTCTGCCTGTAGATTTGCTCTGCGCAGGTTTCCCACATGACTTCGTTGCCATCACAGAAACGTGGTGGGATGACTCTCATGACTGGAGTGCTGCAATGGATGGCTATAAGCTCTTCAGAAGGGATAGGCAAGGAAGGAGAGGCGGTGGGGTGGCTCTGTATGTTAGGGAGTGTTTCGATTGTGTAGAACTTGGCGATTATGATGATAAGGTCAAGTGCTTATGGGTAAGGGTGAGAGGGAAAGCCAACAAGGCAGATATCCTGCTGGGTGTCTGTTATAGACCGCCCAACCAGGACGAAGAGGCAGATGAAGCATTCTGTAAACAGCTGGCAGGAGTCTCACAATCACTAGCCCTTGTTCTCATGGGGAACTTCAACTTACCAGACGTCTGCTGGAAATACAACACAGCAGAGAGGAAACAGTCTAGGAGGTTCCTGGAATGTGTGGAAGACAACTTCCTGACACAGCTGGGAAGTGAGCCTACCAGGGGAGGTGCCGCGCTTGACCTGCTGTTTATACAGAAGGACTGGTGGGAGATGTGGTGGTTGGAGGCCGTCTTGGGCTTAGCGACCATGATATGATAGAGTTCTCAATTTGTGGCGAAGTAAGGAGGGGGGTGAGTAAAACCACTACCATGGGCTTCTGGAGGGCAGGCTTTGACCTGTTTGGGACACTGGTTGAGAGAGTCCCTTGGGAGACAGTTGTGAAGGGCAAAAAGGTCCAGGAAGGCTGGGCATTCTTCAAGAAGGAAGTCTTAAAGGCACAGGAGCAGGCTGTCCCCATGTGCCGTAAGACAAACCAGCGGGGAAGACGACCAGCCTGGCTGAACAGGGAGCTTTTGCTGGGACTCTGGAAAAAAAGGAGAGTTTACCGCTTTTGGAAGAAGGGGCAGGCAACTCAAGAAGAGTACAGGGATCTGGTCAAGTCACGCAGGGAGGAAAATAAAAAGGCAAAAGCCCAGCTAGAACTCAATCTGCCCACTGGTGTAAGAGATAATAAAAAAAGGTTTTTACAAACATATTAACAACAAAAAGAGAGCCAAGGAGAAGCTCCCTCCTTTATTGGATGCGGGGGGGGACATGGCCATCAAGGATGAGGAAAATGTTGAGGTACTTCATGCCTTCTTTGCCTCAGTCTTTAAGTCTTTGCCTCAGTGAAGCCATGCTAGCTGTCTCAAATCCCCTCCCTGCCCTCCACGTGCCTGAATATAGCTTCCAGGAGGATCTGTCGGTGATCTTCCCAGGCACAGAGGTGAGGCTGACAGGTCGGTAGTTCCCAGGGTCCTCCTTTCTACCCTTTTTAGAAATGGGCGCAATGCTTCCCTTTTTCCAGCCACCGGGAACTTCACCGGACTGCCATGACTTTTCAAATATCACGGAGAGTGGCTGGCAACTACATCAGCCAATTCCCTCAGGACTCTGGGATGCATCTCGTCAGGTCCCATAGACTTATGTATGTTCAGGTTCCTCAGGGGGTCTCGAACCTGATCTTCTCTTACAGTGAGAGCGACTTTGCTCCCCCAGTCCCTGCCTTGAGGTCCACCCACACAAGGGGTGTGGGAAAAGAGATTGCCAGTGAAGACTGAGGCAAAAATTTGCTGAGCACCTCAGCCTTCTCCCTGTCTGCTGTTACCAGTTTGCCAGTCAAGTTCATCAGGAGCGTACACTTTCTTTAACCTTCCTTTTCTGGCTGACATACCTATAGAAGCCCTTCTAATTATTCTTTGCATCCCTTGCCAAGTTCAGCTCCAGCTGTGCCTTGGCCTTCCTGACCCCATCCCTACACAACCAGGCAACATCCCTACACTCTTCCCAGGATACCTCTCCCTGCTTCCACTGCCTGTGCATTTCCTTCTTGCCCTTTAGTTTGACCAGCAGGTCTTGACTCAGCCATGCTGGACTCTTGTCTTCCCTTCCTGATTTCTTACAGCTGGGGATCAAGAGCTCTTGCGCTCTATGGAAAGCATCCTTAAAGATCTGCCCGCTCGGTTCTGCTCCCTTGGTTCCCTCTGCTCCTCTGCTCCCGGTTCTGCTCCCTCCAGCTGCAAGTTTGCTTTCCTAAAATTCAGGGTTCTGACTTTATTTTTCACCTGTCCCGTATCCCTCAGGACTGCAAATCCACCAGTGCATGATCATTGCAGCCCAGGCTGCCTCCAATCTTGACGTCTGAAGAAGGGTTCAAAGAGGATGGGACCAGGCCCTTCTCAGTGGTGCTCAGTGACAGGTCAAGAGGCAGCGCGTACAAACTGAAACACACGAGGCTCCTTCTGAACATCAGGAAACACTTTCTCACTGCCAGGGTGACCAAGCACAGGCACAGGTTGCCCAGACACGTTGTTGGGTCTCCATGCTTGGAAGTGTTCAGAAGGTGTCTGGAGATGGTCCTGAGCAAGTGGCTCTTGTTGGCCCTGCTTGAGCAGGGGGCTTGGACCAGATGACCTCCTGAGGTGTCTTCCAGATTCAACCTTCCTGTGACTCTGTGAAAGACTCACAGGCACATTCACGTCGTTGCAGGTGATATGTGCCAGGGCAAAGGGGAAAACTGAAACTCAGACTTTGCTAGGTAAATTCAGTCCTTTGCCATCTGAGGAGGGAGGCAAGGATGCTTGGCCTAGAATTACCAAGGGAATTTATTCTCTTCTGTTTTAGCTATGCACATAGCTGTGCACTAGCCTAATGCATAGGTGGACCTTGATACAGAGGACAGCAGGGTTTATATATGTGGCTGATCAGTGACTATTGCTCGCATAATCGGAATGTACTTGTCCTGTGCAGGATCAGTACGTGCTTGTCCCGTGCAGGTGGTACAGACATTATGGTCAGTGGTGTGTTAATCTTCATTCTTCTAAACCCATGTCCCGTACGGGTGTGGGGGGGTTATGCTGAACTATGCTTGATTGCAGTTCTGGTCGTGGTTATATGCCTGCTTTCATTGAAGGGTAAAGCTTTTATCGTTTTGTTGTTAATACAACAACAAAACGGGTGTTCTGAACCGGGAAGACCTGGCTTAGGTCTTCAGGTCACATCGACCCTGAGGTAAAATCTCATGGGCTCAGGCAGTGTTCATTCTTCTAAGCAAGTGGTACTGCAGTTAGCAGCTTGCCTTTCACAGCTGCTACACTGATGACTTCCAGCTTTTTTAGAGGAGCGTTGAGGAAAACGCGCTTTCCGCTTTGGGCTACAAGTTTCAAAGCTGGAAAGCAAGAGAGGAATATGTAAGTGATAGAAAAGTAATATGGGCGGGTAAAAAAGTAGCACACAGAGGAGTCAGGAGAGCTATTCAACTTGGTTATGTTTGCTGCATATTTGGCATCCCTTGTATTTATGGTGTGTGGTCTTCTGTTAGATCTTATGGTGTGTTGTTCTTTTGTAGAGTTGCAGACAGAGGTACATGCACATGTGACAAGGTTGTACGACCACGTACACAAACCCAGAGCCTGCCTTCGGAAGGATGGGGAATAACGTGCTGTCGTGGTTTAAACCCAGTCAGCAAGTAAGCACCACAGAGCTGCTCGCTCAGCCTCCTGCCCCTGGTGGGATGGGGGAGAGAACCAGAAAAAGAGTAAAACCCAGGGGTTGAGATAAAGGCAGTTTAATAGGACAGCAGAGGAGCAGAAATATAATAATAATAATAATAATAATAATAGTAATGATAAAAGAATGTACAAAACAATTGCTGCACAATGCAATTGCTCACTACCCACTGACTGATGCCTAGCCCATCTCCGAGCAGCAATCGCTGCTCCCCGGCCAACTCCGCCCAGTTTCTATACCGCGCATGACGTCAGACGCTATGGAATAGCCCTTTGGCCAGTCTGGCTGTGCCCCCTCCCAGCTTCTTGTGCACCTGGCAGAGCATGGGAAGCTGAAAAGTCCTTGACCAGTGTAAGCACCACTTAGCAACAACTAAAACATCAGTGTGTTACCAACACTATTCCCATACTAAATCCAAACCACAGCGCTATACCAGCTACTGGGAAGAAAATTAACTCTGTCCCAGCCAAAACCAGGACACATGCATCCCCATTTGACTGGTGACTGGCTGCTTCCTGGAGCCTGAGAGGCCTCCTGCTGGCCACCGCTCGTTGCTGGAGGCAGAGTTCCAGGACAGAGCGCAGGGGAGGGGAGGAAATTAAATGGCGAAATGATTGGTAGCGGCTCTCCCTTTCTCCCTCAGGATTGCAGGAGATACACGGCAGCACGGTGGCAGCACATGAGGTAAGCAGGAAAGACTAGAAGTCTTGCCTCCAATCAGGATGCAAGAGTACTCCCAAAGCATTTTGAGCCCCCAAAGCTGTCTCTTAAAAGCTCTGGCTGGCCATCAGGCCCGACGCTGTCCTTTTCAGGCTCCCCAGAAAGGGCATAAGAAAAGGGGAGCAGAGGAGGAGCCAGTTTTGCTCACAGGGTGGTAAAAGACCAGTTATCCCCAGGGAATTCAGCCCCCTGAGCTGGAAGACAGGGACGGAGAGCAGAATAAACACCCCATAATCCAGGAGGACGCAGTTAACAACCTGCTGTGCCACCTGGACACTCACAGGTCTCTGGGGCTGGATGGGATCCACCTGAGAGTACTGAGGGAGCTGGTGGAAGAGCTTGCCAAGCCACTCTCCATCATTTATCAGCAGTCCTGGTTAACAGGGGAGGCCCCAGATGACTGGAGGCTTGCCAATGTGACGCCCGTCTACAAGAAGGGACGGAAGGTGGATGCAGGGAACTACAGGCCTGTCAACCTGATCTCGGTACTGGGGAAAATTATGGAGCAGTTCATCTTGAGTGCACTCAACAGGCATGTGCAGGCCAACCAGGGGATCAGGCCAGCCAGCGTGGGTTTAGGAAAAGCAGGTCCTGCTTGACCAACCTGATCTGCTTCTACAACAAGGTGACGCGCCTAGTGGACGAGGGAAAGGCTGTAGATGTTATCTACCTGGACTTTAATAAAGCCTTTGACACTGTCTCCCACAGCATTCTCCTAGAGAAGCTGGCGGCTCATGGCTTAGGCAGGTGTACTTTTTGCTGGGTAAAAAACTGGCTGGATGGCCGAGCCCAGAGAGTTGTGGTGAACGGAGTTAAATCCAGTTGGCGGCCGGTCACAAGCGGTGTTCCCCAGGGCTCACTTTTGGGGCTAGTGCTGTTTAATATCTTTATCAATGATCTGGATGACGGGATTGAGTGCACCCTCAGTTAAGTTTGCAGATGACACCAAATTGGGCAGGAGTGTTGATCTGCTTGAGGGTAGGAAGGCTCTGCAGAGGGATCTGGACAGGCTGGATCGATGGGCCCAGGTCAATTGTATGAGGTTTAACAAGGCCAAATGTCAGGTCCTGCACTTGGGTCACAGCAAACCCATGCAACGCTACAGGCTTGGGGAAGAGTGGCTGGAAAGCTGCCTGGCAGAGAAGGACCTGGGGGTGCTGGCTGACAGCCGGCTCAACATGAGCCGGCAGTGTGCCCAGGTGGCCAAGAAAGCCAACAGCATCCTGGCTTGTATCAGGAATAGCACGGCCAGCAGGAGTAGGCAAGTAATCGTGCCCCTGTACTCGGCGCTAGTGAGGCCGCACCTCGAATACTGTGTTCAGTTTTGGGCCCCTCACTACAAGAAGGACATTAAGTTGCTGGAGCGTGTCCAGAGAAGGGCAACGAAGCTGGTGAAGGGTCTGGAGAACAAGTCTTATGAGGAGCGGCTGAGGGAACTGGGGTTGTTTAGTCTGGAGAAGCAGAGGCTGAGGGGAGACCTTATCGCTCTCTACAACTACCTGAAAGGAGGTTGTAGAGAGGTGGGTGTCAGTCTCTTCTCCAAGTAACTAGCGATAGGATGAGACGAAATGGCCTCAAGTTGCATCAGGAGAGGTTTAGATTGGATATTAGGAAACATTTCCTTACTGATAGGGTGGTCAAGCATTGGAACAGGCTACCCAGAGAGGTGGTGGAGTCACCATCCCTGCAGGAGTTCACTTTTTCCATAGCAGCCTATATGGGCAGTTGCAATGTTTTGTGACCGAAACCCTGTTGAAAACACAACGATGTTTTAGCTGTTGCTGAACAGTGCTGACACAGTGTCAAGGCCTCCTCTGTTTCTCATGTCACCCACCAGCTCTACAGCTGACCACAACTGGCCAAAGGGATATTCCATACCGCAGGACGCCATGCGAAGCAATAAAAGCTGGGCGGAAGAAGGAGGAAAGGAGGATATTTGGAGTTAATGACATTTGCCTTTCCCAAGTAACCGTTATGCATGATGAAGGCCTGCTTGTCTGCAAGTGCCTAAACATCTGCCTGCCAATGGGAAGGAGAGAATGAATATATTCATTTTGCTTGGTTTGTGCATGCAGCTTTTGCTTTACTTATTAACTTCTCTTTATCTCAACACACAAGTCTTCTCACTTTT
Organism: Mycteria americana; assembly: GCF_035582795.1. NCBI lineage: Eukaryota > Metazoa > Chordata > Aves > Ciconiiformes > Ciconiidae > Mycteria > Mycteria americana. The sequence goes on from NC_134386.1 coordinate 8,407,667, forward strand.
ACCCTTTTAATTCTCTCCCCATCCCATTAGGGGTGACTAAGTGAGCAGCTGTGTGGGGCTTAGCTGCCTAGGGGGGTTAGGGACGGTAGGCTGCCCACGCCCTTGTCCAGTTCAGTTTTGAATATCTCCAAGAATGGACACTACACAGCCTCAGGTATTTACACGCACTGATGAATCTCCCCAGAGCATTTTCTTCTCTATGCTAAACAAACCCTGTTCTCTCAGGCTTTCCTTGTATGTCAGATGCTCCCTTCCTCCTCTTTGTGGCCCTTCATTGCACTTGCTCTGGTATGTCCATGTCTTTCCTGTGCTGCGGAGCCCAGGACTGGGCACAGTAGTCCACAGTCTCACCAGTGCCGAGGTCAAGAGCAGTCCAACCCAATGAGCAAGGAGTCAGGTAGAAATGCCAGGAGGCCTGCATGGATAAACAAGGCTAGGGAAAATTCAGGCCCACTGATGAATGGGGTGGGGACCTGGTGACACAGGACATGGAAAATGCTGTGGTACTGAATGCCTTACTCACCTCAGTCTGTACTAGCAAGACCAGCCTTCAGGAATCCCAGGTCCCAGAGTGCATGGGGAAAGGCTGGAGCAAGGAACATGTCACTGAGAACTTTTCTAGTCCATAATAAGCAGCTTTGTCTCCAATGTTTCCAGGCAAGTCAGTGCTGAAAGCGTAACTAAATTCAGAATGCACAACATCCACTCTCTCCTCATTCACCAAGATCATCATCTTTTTGCAGAAGGCTTGAAATTTGGTTAAGCATGAGTTCCACTTCACAAACCCATGCTGACTGCCAGGGAGGAAGGAGGGGGAGATGCGCTCCAGGCACTGGAGCAGAGATTCCACTGCAGCCTGTGGTGAAGACCATGGTGACACAGGTTGTCCCTCTGAAACCCACAGATGTCCACAGTGGAGCAAATATCCACCCTGCAGTGCGTGGAGGACCCCATGCCGGAGCAAGCAGATGTACCCGGAAGAAAGCTGTCACCCATGGAGAGCTCATGCTGGAGCAGCATCCTGGCAGGAACCATGGTCTTGTGGAGAGGAGCAGGTTTTCTAGGAGGACCTGTGCCCCGCAGGGGACCCACACTGGAGTGGTCTGGTCCTGAAGGACTGCATGCCATGGAAAGGATGCATGCCGGAGGAGTTTGTGAGGAACTGCAGCCCATGGGAAGGACCCACATTGGAGAAGTTCGTGAAGAACTGCCTCCCATGGGTAGGACCCCACGCTGGAGCAAGGCAACAGATTGAGAAGGAAGGAGTAGCAGAGAGGTGTTACGAACTGACCGCAACCCCCATTCCCTGTTGCCCTCTGCTGCGCGGGGGGAGGAGGTAGCGAATTCGAGAGTGAAGTTGAGCATGGGAAGAAGGGAGGGCTGGCAGGAAGGTGTTTTTAGATTTGTTCTTATTTCTTATTATCCTACTCTGATTTGATTGGCAATAAATTAAAGTAACTTCCCCAATTCAAGTCTGTTTTGCCTGTGACGGTAGTTGCTCAGTCATCTCACTGTGCTTATCTCGACTCATAAGCCTTTCATTGTACTTTTTCCCCCTGTCCAGTTGAGGAGGGGGACTGATAGAGCGGCTTGGTGGGCACCTGGCTGCCAGCCAAGGTCAACCCACCACACCTTGTCTACTTCTTTGGAAGTAGATCACGTGATCTGTAGCAGCCACCCGCCGCAATGTCACCCACGCTGACCTGCCCTCTGTCTTTCCTAAACAGCCTGGCTCCATCCACTACAGTACTCCTGTAAGCGACCGCACCCCATCTCCATGATCCCATAGCTCTACAACCAAGCCACGGAGGAAAAACTGGGCCATGCTGGACAGGAGCCCAGGCAACGTGCAATAACCTGCACTTCACCATACAGCCTCTCAAGTTCCCACAGTAGATCCACCTGCAACATAAATGGTCTCAGTCCTTCAACCACACTTCCCTTCACTGCCTCGTACTGCAAGCACGCCAAAGGTCTGTTTCCTGCACCTGCCATTGTGTGACACCAACCTCTGGTTAGTGTCTGCTGGAAAGAAACACTCAGAAGTCTGTACTCTCTGGCAGTCGGTTTTTGGTCCGCTCTGCTGCAGAGCTGCTCCAGGGTGAGCCCAGCACCACAGTAATACACGGCTTCATCCCCTTGCTTTGCTGCCTGAATCTGCAGTGTGAATCTGTTCTGGGAGCTCTCCGCTGTTCCCTTAAAGCGATCCTGGAAACCTTCTCCATAGGCATCACCTGCCTCGTAAATCCAGTCCAGAGTGCCATGTGGCCGCTGCCGGTACCAGAACATGTAGTAGTTACTCATACTGTCTCCACTCATGCTGCACTGGAAGGTGACTCCATCTCCCTCTCGCACAGCCAGTTCCCCGATATGTTGCTCCAGGGCCACCTGGCCAGTGACTGCTGCAGAGAGGAAGAACAAGCCATTGTCACTCCAAGATTCAGCAAAGGTTAGAGCAACGCTGGTGGGGGCATTGCGATGGCCATGGACTAGTGGGAGCACTACATCCTTCTCTCTGAACCCTGCTGACAAATGTGGGAAGACGAATAGAGCTGGTACCAGGAATCGGGGCTCAGGAGGAAGGAGACACCACATTTCCCTCCCTTTTCCTGATTTTCCCTTTTGAAGCAGGAAGGTTTTGCACCATGGGGGACAAATCCTGTTGTCTTTGCCAAGCTGGGATGCTGAGGAACCCACTCTCCTGTCCCTGAAACTGTTCTGAAAGAGCACAGGAGGGACAAGGACCTCTCACAGGCAAGTGGGACTTGGGCCCTACACTGCCATCCTCAACCTGGTCTTTGCAAGATGAGTTGCAGTGCCCCATGAGCAGAGTGTCCATTCCAAAAGCAAAGCATTAAGGCCCCAAGATGTGGGAGAAACAGGCAGGTGCCCTGCCTGTTCCCACACAGCAGAGGAGGCAGGCTGGATGGAGGTGCCTAACTCACAGCTAGTAGAGGAGGAGGGCTGTTCCCACTGTGCTCTGCAGGGATGGCTGGGGAGGTAGAACCAGGGGACACGTCAGGCTGCAAGCGGTCAGCACAGCTCCACAGAGCCATGCAGAGCACAGGGGCACGCTCTGTTCCGGGGGGGCATCACCCCTTCCTCTCACTTACCTACAATGGGCAATAAGCCCATGCACAGGCCAGTCCACATGGCCAGGCCCGCTCTGTCTCACCTCTCTCCACCTTCTCTCTGCCTGCACAGCAGCTCTGCCCACATCTTCCCTGTGTGTGCCTCTGTCACTGCAGTCACTCCTAGTCCCTCCTACTCACTCCCTCGGTCTATGACAACAGTGAAGGCGAGAGGCGGGGGCTGGAGGAGCAGAAGAAGCTGAAGCTGTTGGTGCACTCCCGGGTGTCTCTCACCCTGCAGGGTGCAATAACGGAGCCGCTTGCTTGGCAGGAAAACCTCTGGTGGGCAAAAGGTGACGTGTGGCTGTAAGGCCACCCTCGACCTTCCCCCGAGGATGGACTGCAGGGTGCTGCTGGGACTTTGGAGCTGGCCCTGGGGGTGGCAGGTTGTGCTCCCAGTGGCCTCCTGACCCTTGGTGCTGCTGAGCTTCTCCTCCCAGATGGGAGCCCCTGAGCCCAGCTCCGCTTGAACAGGGCACCCCTGTTGCGTTAAGAGTTACTGTCGCATACAAATAGGAGTCTGAGGAGTGGCGGGGGGACGACGACACACCCTCCCGTTGAGTGTGTGTATAGCCACTTATCAGAACCAGAGCCCTCTCAGGGCTTTTGCTAAGGCGACAGCATTAATTTACAATGTTATAAGTCTGGTCGTGTCCAGCGTACTGAACTTCACGATTACGGATTCACTAATAACGCGCGTACACCCCCAGTCTAGTCGTGTTGCATGAACTATCACGGCCACATATAAAGAGTCTGGTAGTGTTCAATGAGAACCACCACGGCAAGATCAATGAAGAGTGCAGTTTATTAGCACAACAGACACAGACGTTCTTTGGATTACCGGTGATAAATTCACTGTCTGCAAAGCACATGCAAATACCAAGAGTATGAGTAACACCGCCGGCTGCAAACGTGTTAAAAGATAATAAAGTGATTCTATAGAGATTTCTATGTTTCCCAGGGAGGCACTTGGTATAACCAAGTGTTCGACTCTTACCCAAAGGTGTCCCGATGGCGGGGGAAGAGAGGCTCAGCCTGTTGACTGATCCCAGACGTCAGAGTGATACATGATGGTGTCTTCCCTAACATTCTCTTTCTCTTAAACCATTTTATACTATCTTTCACCTTTCAGGTGGAGCTTGAGTGACCCTAGTCATACATACCTTTGTTTAGGATTGGTGTAAAGTTTTCTCGCTTCGCTTTTAGAAGTATAAACTAGGAAAATTCAGTGCGCAAGCTCAGTGAGGGGTGGTCACACCTTGGAGGAGGGTAGCTTTTGGGATGGAGGTGTGTTTTGGTATTATAACAATGTTATAATGAGCAAAGTTCACCAGAAGGACAGCATTTCATCAAAAACGTGGCAGGCTGTTGGCCCAGGGTAGTAAATATGCAGCTTATCAGTTCCATGACACCTTTAAGTTCCCCTATTATTGCAGAGCCTGGCCACGGCATCTCCACACTGCTCCACCCTCTGGGCAGCGCCTCTTAGAGTCAGCACACCAGGTTCCCCTGGCGTTACCGACATCTAAGGGTGCAGGCCTAGGGAACTTCCATGGAATGGATGTCAGCCGCATTCCACCTGGGAAGCTTCTTCAATGCTGTGCCTTACCTATCAATTCTAATTTCTAAGTCACCTCAGCAGTAATCCCACAACCCCTACGCAGATGTGCTCCCCACCCTGCTCCCTCCACTCTGGCCCAGCACTCTACTCCTCCACTCGCTCCTTCGTGCTGACCCTTCTCCAGCTGCCGCTTCCCACCAAAGCCCTTCCAGACCACCAAGCAGCAAAGGCAGCAAAGGGCAGGTGAGATCTGGGGTGAAGCTCTGGAGTATGTGTGCAGGCTCAGGCCCCCCAGCTCATCCCCCAAAACTCACGTGCACAGGACTCAGCGGGGATCAGGCTGTTGGGGCTGCTCAGCAGAGCAGCGACACTCCCTCCTCTGCGCTCATCCTACTCAGCAGCAACCCAGAGCTCCCCTACGACCACAGGATGGGACATCTACTGAGCCCTGACACAATGTCACTGTCTTGACAGATACCACCATTTTGGGGAGCATTGCCAACACCACTGTGGCCCTCCACAGACTGTCTGAATCCTCCCACTCCCCCCTCTTTTCAATGGGAGCTCCAGTCTGGCTCCTTGGGGAGGGGATCCAGGGAAGGCATGGGAAGGGGAGTTGCAGAGGGTAGAGGAACCCATTGAAACTGGAGGCTTGAGGCTGGGAAAAGCAGCAGGGGGATGCAGGGCCAGGGTGGCCTAAGGTGCACTGGGACACTTGGAGCTGCCCCAGTGTGGTAGGACATGCTGGGTTCTCTATGGCCCCAAGCTCATGGAGGGCAGGAGTTCTGGTGCAGGGCAGCCTTCGTATCCTCCTTGTTGGGGTTCCTCACAAAAATCTATGCTGGCCCTCAGTGTACACACATGAGCATATATGCACATGGAGCCAACACTAACAACACAACAAAGAGACTATTCATCACATCTGGGGAAAAGATGCTCTGCAGCTCAGCTCCTGCTGTTGCACTAATCTGGGGCTCCCTGAACAACATGAGGTTTCACAGCTCAATTCAGCTCTGGCTTTCCATGTTCAAATTTTAGTTCTTCAATGCTCGCTCTGCTTCTTCCCAGGCAAAGCTCTTTCCCTGTCACTTTCTGCCTCTGGGAGAGACTGAGAATGAAGGAAGAAGGTTAACAACATGTTCAAGGTTTCTGTGGGTGCTTGTGGGAGACTGCTGCTGCTGCTGCAGCACCTCTGTGCCCCTTTCCAGGAAAGCCAGCCCAGACTAGTCCTGAGAAGCCTTCTTGCAGCCAACCACAAAAGATCTGCCTGGATTTAAACCCCCTCCTTCCTTTTCTGCCCTGGCCCTGCCTGTGTTTCAAGCACTCTGCCCTTTCCCAGCTCTCTGCTGCTGCAGAAATAGGTGGCCACGTCTGCAGCTGATGGCGAGAGCACTTCCAGCGACAGCTGGTTCCTGGAGGGGTCTGCAGAGCTGCTGACTTGGGTCTGGAAGGATGAAGCAATGTGCTGGAGTCCTGTGAAAGGATACTGCAACACGATATGCTGCAGGTGTCTGCCAGGAGTCTGACGGATCCAGTCCCAAGCGTAGCTGCTGTCGGTGATGGGTACACCAGAGATGTGGCAGGTAAGCGTGAGAGACTCTGAGACCTTCCCTAGTGTGGGCCCAGAGGCCTCTGTCTGCACCTGAGAAAGGGCACCTGTAACCCCAGGAGACAAGGATGAAAGGCAGCAACAGCTCAAGGCATCCCACTGAACGTCAGAAAACACTTTTTCAGTGTGTGGGTTGCTCACCCACACAAGGGCTGGCACACCTTGTGTGCCACAAGCACTGGCACAGCTGGGGAGGTTTAGACTGGACATTAGGAAGCATTTCTTTAGTGAGAGGGTGCTCAAACACTGCAACAGGCTTCCTAGAGAGGTGGTTGACGCCCCAAGCCTGTTAGTGTTCCAGAGGCATTTGGACAATGCCCTTAATAACAGGCTTTAACTTGGTCAGCCCTGAACTGATCAGGCAGTTGGATCGTTGTAGGTCCCTTCCAACTGAAATAGTCGATTCTATTCTATTCTATTCTATTCTGTGGACCACTGACAGCACCCAGCCACGATGAGACACCCCTCTCTCTGACCCCAGGCACAGTCCACTCACGGACTCACCACTGAGATGGGCTGTGACCCCTGTGAACATGCAGGAGGGGAGAGCAGGAGAGGAGGAAGCTGATGTTGTTGGGGCACCCCCCGGGTGTCTCTCACTGTGGTCCCTGCAGGGTGCAGTCACAGAGCGCACTGTCCCCCAGCTCCAGCCCGCTGATGATCAGTGTCCCAGAGCTCTTGTCAGCCTGGCAGGAAAACCTCTTGCGGGCAAAAGGGGCTGTGTGGCTGTAGGAGCCTCCCCGGCCCTTGCTCTGCAGCAAGTACTGCAGGGGTCCGCCAGGACGCTGCCGATACCAGGGCACATAAATATAGGAGGCATTGGACTGATAAGAGCCTCGGACGAAGGAGAACAGGAAAGAGGGGAAGACTGTTTTTCATTCTCACCATTCTACTCTATTTTAATTGGCAATAAATTAGAATTCCTGCAGTGTGCAGGAAAGGCCAGGAATACCTGCGGTCCACAGCGGTAGCACCTCACTGCCTGGGAACAGCCCTGAGCGACCCCACACACATCGCAGCACTCACCTGCCCCACAGCTCTCCCACCCTGGGCTGGGTCCCAGCAGGTTTCTGTTAAAGCGCAGCTGGATTTCCTGTCCCCGTGGGAACGGCACAGAAGTAGCGGGCAGAGTCCTGGGGCTTCAGGGCACGCAGGGACAGAGATGACTGGAAATGGGAATTATCGCGGGACACCGTGGCTCGACCCTCCACTGCTGGCCCGTACTTCTTTATACTACCCGAGGGGTTGATGTAGGACACCCGCTCGGGTTTGCCACCGGGTGGCTGACGGTACCACAGGACTGCATAACTCCCGAAGGTGTAGCCGTATCCGTGGCAGGAGAGGAGCACGGAGTCCCCGGGCGCTCGCAGCTCTCCGCCGGCCTCCACCAGCCTCAGCTGCGCCCACACCCCTGCGGACGGAGAGCGCGGGCAGCCGGGCAGGGCGCGCCCACGGCCCGAGGACGTTCCCCCGCCGCCCCGGCGCCCCCCGCCCCGACACAGCGACAGCCCACACCCCCCTCTCTGCCGGCAAACCCCCGCGCCCGGGGCAATGCCCCGCCTGCCCTGCTCGGGGCTGAGTCGTGCCTGCTCCCGACACTCCGGCCGACCGGCTGCCCGAAAGCCTCCCTCTGCCTCTGCCTTCCCCTTCCCCTCTCCTTCTCCCTCTCCCTCTCCCGCCCACGCCACCCGCTCCCCGCTTCCCCGCTAAGGAAGGCGAGCGCCAGGCCAACAGCGCGCCCGGCGCGGGAGCAGCCGCAGCCCCGCGGCCCCGCGACGGGCAGGGCCGGCCGCGGGCAGCCCCAGCCCCGGGCCCAGCGCCGGGCTCGCTGCCCTCCCCGCCCGGCTCTCACCTGCCGGCCCCGCGGCCAAGGACAAGGCCAGGAGCCACGGCCCCAGCCCGGGCGCCATCATGCCCTGCCGCGCCGGGGCCGGCCGGCGGCAGCCGCAGAGGAGCCGAGCGCAGCCGCGATCGGGCCCGCTCCTGCCCGCCCCGCCGGCTCGGCCCCTCGCCGCGGCAGCGCCCGCGCCTCTGCCCGCCCCAACAGACCCGACCCGGCCCGGCCCCCCGGTGCCGCGGCGCCTTCGGGGGAGGAGAAGGGGGGGCGCGGGGCAGGGTCTTGGGCAGAGGAGGAGCGCGGCGCCCCGGCAGACGAAGGCTCCTGGCCCTTGGCTCCCAGCGCGGCTCCGGCGCTGTCCCGGCTTGTCGCCCTGCCGAGCCCTGCGGAAGGGAGTCGGCGCCTCGGCCAGGCGCAGCCGGGGCCGGCCCCAGCCCCAGCCCCAGCGCCAGGGTCGGGCTGTGGGCCCGCAGCGTCCCCTCGCAGGACCCTCCCCGTGCCCCGCACCCCCAGCCCGCTCTGGCCTCACTCCCATCCCCTGCCCGCGGGGACAAGAGATACTGCGCGGAAACGACCCCGGACTCCAGTGGCTTTGCCCCACACTCGTCCTTTCCACACAGCAGAGCTCCCCCTTCCCCACTGCCACTTCAGCCCCGCAGGCCCGGGATCATCCCTCCCTCGTCTTGCAATTTATTATTGCCCTTGCTTCCTGCTGGGCTGTATGGCTGTCCTATGGGTGACCAGTGACATGGGGCTATGACCGCTATGCCTTCCATGTTGAGGAAACAGCAGAGGTGGGTAGTGGGAGATGCTGGTAGGGAGGTGCTGGGGCTGCAGGGACCTGCTCAGGTCCTCAGGAACCGAGTCTCCTTGTGATCCTTCCTGGGATGGGAATGTTCCACGGACACAGGAATCCACATAGCCAGAACTGCTCCTTCTTAGCTATGCCTGTCTTTCCCCACATTTGTGCTGCCTGTGCCCTTGTCACCCTGCCTACCCATAGAGTGGGGTAGCTTCACCCCACTCTATGCTCCAGTCAGAGCCCTGTTACTCCTTTGGCACTGGTCTGGCCTGTGCCAACCCTGAACCCAAAAGCTGAGAGGTGGTAAAGAGAAAGTCGTTGTAATTGCCAGGGCACCCTTGGGTGTCTTTACCTGTCATTCTTGCCAGGATGCAAGAAGCTGTCTTGCAGATCCAGTGTGGTGATGCCCAGTGCACTGCAGTTATGCTTGTCCTGGTGGGAAAACGTCTTGTGGGCAACAGGATCTATGTGGTGGCAAGAGGCTCCCTGGCCTGTTGTATGGGGAGAATAGGCCAAGCTGAGTCCTGCCTGGGCTCTGGACTGCCCAAACCAAATTGCCTTTGGGCCCCCAGTGCTACCAAACAGTGATCACAACCTGGGGGAACTCCATCATCATCATCATCATCATCATCATCATCATCATCATCATCATCATCACCATCTTCGGCTTTGTCTTCGTCTTTGTCTTCATCTTCCTCTTCATCATCTTACTCATCTTCATCTTTGTCAATCATCCCTATTTGATGATCTCAGGGCAGTGTTAGGGGGTACCTTTTATTAATATGTAGAGCCTCTTGCCTCATGGGCTACAATGCTATTGGTCACTAGGTATTAGTTTTACTGTGCTTTCTTTAGCTTTTCTCTTGGTTAGTATTTTCCAGAGAAGTTGACTTTATGCTGACTGGGGTGTGGGAGGATCTCATCATTTAACCATATGCAGCACAGAGAAGGATACCCTGCCTAGTGCTGAGGCATTAAGGTAAAAGCTGCTTTCCTGCTCCTTGGCTGCTCTGCAAAGAGGAACAAGATGAGGGTCTGTGGTCCATCGAGGACCCTTGAGGACCCTAGCCCTGTGTCAAGGGCTAGGGCTGGTCAGGAGCAAAGCAGAGACATGGATCCCCTGGCTCTGCCCACAGCTGGGTCAAGACCTCAGCCAGGATGCTGTCACCCCAGCAGCACTGGGTTCTGCATTGTCAGTTTCCGGAGGAACCAAAAGCAGGTAAGGATTGATGCTGCAACTGGAGGTTATGTCCAGGGGTGTTGATCATTTCCTTGAGGGGTTCTGGTTTCTGTGTGAGGAAGTGAGGAAAGCTGAGTGTCTCAGCTCATCTGCAAACTGTCCTATGGTCCTGCATTTCTAAGTCCCTGGTCTGAATACCTCTGCATAGATGTGGTCTTTGAGAAAAGTAGGGAGGAGTTGGGGTGGGAGATGTTGGAAAGGTTGATACAAGAAGGAGAGGATCATTTCAGGGATGAAAGCACTGCTGAGGATGGAAGATGCAGAGTCTCACCCCTCCTGTGCTGTTCTTGGCGATGCAGATTTTGCACGAGCGGAAATGGGGCTTAGCTTAACGTGGTGTTTCAGAGCACAGTAATAAATTGCAGTGTCCTGGAAAGAGACAGTTGCTATTTCTAAGGGGGCTGTTTTATTTTCATACACGACCACAGAGAATTTGCCATTGCGGAACTTGTCATTCCCTGAAGCTCTAAACGCTTCCAGGAGAAATTCCAAGGTTTCCCCTGGGAGCTGGCGGTACCAGAAGAAATTCAAAGTGCTGTCACTGTCCTCGGTGGTGGACTGGCAGGGCAGAACCACTCGCTGTCCAACTGTGGCTGACACCTCGGAGAAGAATTGCTTCTGGGGGTCACCTCCAACAAGACCTGCAACACAGGCAGAAATGTGTCTGTGGAGCAGCTTGCTTCCTTCTCGCCCTTGCTCTTTGTTTAAGGCTGTGTTTGCCCCAAACCCTTATGTCTCTCCAAAAAAAAGGGAAGTTCAGATATCTACTTCCATTACCCCTCTGCATTTCTCCCTGACCTCATTGTCTTGTCAACACAGACCTCCACGTAGCCTACTAAAAACTATGGGAGACAATAGGAAGCGCACAAATACACCTACCTGTCTGGATTAGCAGGACACATGCTGGCACAGCCATGGTGAAGATCATTTTTCCCAGCTCCAGAATCCCTGTCCCTCGGGAGACTCTCAGCACACTACAGCACAAGGCACTCTTGGCAGCACACTGAAATGGCTGCATCCTGCAGAGTGTGCCAGAGAGTGTGTGACATAGTCACACCTCTGGGGTGAGGAGAGCAAGAATGAGACCTTTTTCCTTTGCTTGTCTTTCACAGCAGAGTGGACAATCTCAGTGGCTTCCTCCACTTTTGCCTGCGTTTCCCTCTCCCTTCATAAGATTTGTTCTGTGAGGGAACATCTCTCCCTCACTGTAAAGTGTATCTGCTTTTGTGTGCTCTTTGTTGGTGGGAGGGCTTTTGAAAGCACAACGGCTCCTCGTAACATTCAGGGCTCTGGGAAACACAGGTGTAGTGTTCTTTTCAAAAGGTTTCTGGTTTCTTTTAGTTTAGCCTTTGTTATTTTGGAAGCAGCTGTTCAGTATTTCTCCATGCATGAGGACTCGGAGACAGGGGGAGTAAGCTGATAAGGGGGAAAGAAATATATTTTAATGGGTGAACATATAAATTTCTAGAACAGGGGGATGGAGTCCTCATTCCGATGGTTTGGCTCAGTGCTGGCTGGGGCAGGGCAGGCAGGTGGGGTGGTGGGGTGGTGGGATCTGCAGCCCCATCCCCAGTGCATCTCTATACCTGTGTAAGGCATAGGAGCAGGGCTTGGGGCTCCCCAGCTGCTGCTGGCACAGTGGAAAGGAAAGGGACTGAGACTGGGACAGTGACTGGGGTGGGAGGCAAAATCCTGGTGTTTGGAGCTGGTGAGCAGAGAAGTGCCAAGGAGCAGCCCTGGCACTGGGAACAACTGCTCCTGGGCACCACCTTTCTCTCTCTTCAGCCTCCTGGCAAATCCGCAGCCTTTGCTGTGTTTCTCATTTTGGTGGGTCCTTTGCATACAATGGAGAGAGGAGCCTTCACTGCTGTGCATCTAATTCTGCAGTAATATACTCCTCTGTCAGTCAAGGCTGCAAAGTGAGGTTGGCCCTGTAAATCACAGACCCTCAGCTGAAATCTGCCCAGGTGGTGAACATCCCCTGGACAAAGCAGCCACTGTTCTTGGAGGACCCAGCAGTGCCCAGAAGGTACCTGGGCTCACTGCTCCCAGATGACCAGTACCAGAAGAAGGAAGGATTTCAGTGCAAGGAGGTGGTCGTGCAGGTGAGTGCGACAGACTGCCCAACCGATGTGAGCACCCTGAGAACCGCAACGGGAAAGAGATGGTTTGGTGCAATGCCTGTGGGAGGGCTACACGGTACCCATGCTTCCGCCTTCGGACACAAGGGTAAAGTCCTGCAGCTGGGGAGGAACAACCCCATGCACCAGTATGTTCTGGGGACCGCCCAGCTGTAAAGCAGCTTTGCAGAAAATGACCTGGTTGGTCCTGCTGAACACCACATTGACAATGAGGCAGTAATGTTTCCTTGCCTCAAACAAGGAGCTCATAAAGCAAACCCCATCCTTTTGTACTCTTTAGCACTTGGGACAACAGCTGTGTCTTGAGCTTGTGAGGAACAGAGAGGTGACTTCCAGCTATGCTGAGGCACTCTGAATACTGTCATATTGAATTAAACTAAGAATCCAAACTGGTGTCAAACCATCCTTGTTGGGGCCTGAAATCAGCAATAGGGGAGTTTGAGCTTTGCAGGGGCAGGAAAAGGAGGGCTGAAGATACAGAAGGTTGCATTTCAGTGCCTGTGTTGTGGCCAGTTCTCTGCCAGATTTGTTCTGTTGTTCAGCAGCACTCAGGCTCCTTCTGGCTCTGGCTGTTCTGTGGAGCTCATGGACAGAGCAGTGAGTGCCCTGCTGTGACTGGCAAATTCCCTCATGATAAGTGACATACAAGGACACACAAACATGTGCATGCTCATGCACACTGGTGTAGAATCATGCAAAAATCTGCACTAACAAACACTTGCACAAATCCAGCATGCAAACAAGTGCAGACAAGAGAACACATGCATAAACATGACCAACTGTGCACTCAACTGGGGAAATCCTGGGGACAGCCCTAGTAGGGATTCTGGCAAGCATTCTGGGGAAGGACAAGGCCCTAAACATGCTAACGGTGTTGTCTGGGTATCCAGGGAGACTGCACAGAGAGGGGAGGTGTATTTAGAGCCTTGCGGAAGATACTGTATTCGAGAAGTCAGTGATCTTGGGCAAGACATGTCTGCTCTATTGGGCCTTGCATTATTAGCATGAGTAGCTGCTGCAAGGGAATCTGCTGGAGTGCCCTGTGCCAGCCTGTGCTGCGTGCTGGTGGGTGTTATGGCACAAATAACCTTCCAGCGTGCAAAGAGAAGATGTACTTTTGTTTTGTTACACAAAATAAAAGGCACCACAGCATGAGAGTGAACCAGAAGCTCCTTCTGGATGGGATCTGCACAACGTGTCTTGGGAAAATCCACCTGGGTCTGTACAATGCTGCATGAATCCAGGGTTCCCAGCATCTGAAGGGATGTAAGGTTTACTTGCTATTTATATTCCTCTTTTTGTTCTATCTTACTAAACCAGACATTTTATTGCGCCATTTGTTGTCAGGCCTTTCTTTCTGAGATCTGGAAAGGAGCCTGCACCACATCTCTCCCCCAGCCTCCCTCCCTGGTGCAGAACAGGAGGAGGAAAAACAGGCCAGCACAATTTTCCCGGGAGCAGTGTGAGGTGTGATAGGGTCAAACCCAGGTGATGGGACACTTCTTGCCAACAGGGCCACAAGAAGACCCAAAGGTGTCACCCAGACTGACATAACTTACTTGACTCCTGCAGCATATGAGTGGAGTTCTCTGCCCACGCTGACATGTTTTGCTCTGGAAATGCTTGGGCCTTTCATCCTGTCACGCAAAAGATGCCTTCACTGGGGAATGTGCATGGAATAAAGCAGGAAATGAAAAGACAGCAATTCAGGAAGCCAAAACACAACCCATAGCATTAGCTGGGATGTTTTGCATTCAAGATGAGCTTTTCAGAAAGTAATCACCTCTACAAGGGATGGCAGCCTGGGGCAGTAAAGGTCCATGATAAAAACCAGCCCAGCTCCTACTCTCTCATCCACTTCTCTCCTTGCCTCCTCATCTCACTTGCCTCCTTCTCCTTGAGAACTAGGTGAGTCTGAAGCTCCTTCTCCTTCTCTGCTTTCTCTAAAAGGAGATCTCACTTCAATGGACCTCTCAGCTGACACCAGCTTTGTCCTATGCCAGGTCTTGGGGTTTCTTGTCACAGGAGAGGGAGAAGGTTAGACATGGAGGGAAGCTGGGACTGTGCTGAGGTGGCTTCTGGACTCAGCAGCTAGGCAATAGCCACATAGGAGCTGGTGTCTCTTTTTGGGCCCTGGCAGGACGAGGCCAAGAAGCCCTCGTACATCTCTGCAGAGCGTCCAGCTCCCATCCCTGCATGTGCCTTGGCTCTCTCATGGTGTGGTGACAGGCTGCTCTTCATGCATCCCCATGTTTTGCTTCCTCCCTGCCCTCTCTCCCAGGTGCATTCTGGACCCCAAGACATGTCCTGCTACGAACAGTGCCAGCCGTGCCAGCCCTGCCAGCCTGGCTGCCTGACCCCACGGGCCAACAGCTGCAATAAGCCCTGTGTCAGGCAGTGCCAGAACTACACTGTCGTCATTGAGCCCTCTCCCGTGGTGGTGACCCTGCCTGGCCCCACCCTCAACTCCTTCCCACAGAACACCGTTGTGGGATCTCTCCCGTAGAACACTATTCTGCGACCTCTGCTACTGTTGGCAGCATCCTCAGCTGTGATAGAGTGCCCATCACCTCTGGGCGCTGTGACCTCTCCTGCATTTCCAGCTGCTACTGTGGCAGCAGATGCCTCCCCTGCTAAAAATGCTGGCAATGGCCTCAACGAGGACCCCCAGGAACTCAGAACATGGTGCTGGACTTCGTGCTGTTGTTTTAAGAGCAGCTGACCATCTCTGGCTTGCCCTGCAAGGGCAGAGTGGAAAGGACTAGCCTGGGGTCCCTGAAAACATGGCCAATGTCTGCCTTTCCTGCCTTCCACTCACCCTTTTTCTCTCTTTTTCTTTGCTGCTGTCTTGTGCTCTCCTCAAAGCCTGCTGTGAGGACCCAAGAAACCAGACTGGAGTGGCCTGCTAGCCTGTCTCCTTTTGTGGAGCAGGTTGACAGGAAAAGGGAAACAGATTCTTGGCTGCTCCTGCTCCCCCCTGCAACTGGGGGCCTCCACTCGCCGTGACCTCTTTTCCCTCTTCAGACTCATTAAAATTTGCTGCAACCCTGCCTGTGTCCCTTAGGTGGTCTTTCCATCCGCATACTGACTGCTGATGAAGAAAGCCATTGCTTTGTGGAAGGAATTAGGTGGGGGCACAGGGGAACCCTTCATCACTCCTTGAGGGATTGGAGTGTGGGACACACTGCAGCGAGTCCTGTTTCAGGCACTGCCTCTTGAAGCTGAGGAAGACAACCCTAGTTGCTCCACAGCCAACGGCCATCAGTCCTTGCCTTGCTGTGACTCTGCTCAGAAATACCCTCTTGGCACTCCTGACAACTGCAGTCCTCCAGAGAGGAACTGTGGGCATGTGGGAGGCCCCAGGGAGGTCAGCAGTCCCGCAAGCTCTTGGGGAAGAGTGCTCCTCTTGCTTTTGGTGGAACTGTGCTGGGGAAGGAGGCTCAGCAGACGATGTTCCCAAAGGATGGCAGGAATTGGGAACGGGTCAATAGCCTTGGGGATGGCCCACAGTCCCTACTCCACCTGCCCATCTCTTCCATCCCCTGATGTAGGGGCCATGGTCAGCATGCCTGGGCATGGACAGCAGGAACAGCTTCCTCATGCAGCCCTATCACCCTTCAGCACAGCACGTGGCATGACCCACCCGTTGCCAACATGTGTAGGGCTGACGTGTTCACAAGTTAGTATTGGTCTCAGCTACAGCAGGCCACACACTGGAGTCTCCTGTCCCTGTGAACTCCACAGGGTGAGTTCACAACTTGGGTGAAGGCAGGCCCAGGACAGTGACTGGTCCCCAAACACGCAACATTTCTCTGTGCTGCCTTGTCTTCCTCAAGCACAGCTTTCCTGAGGCCCAGGAACTCTACAGCCCCACAAGTGCCACAACCCAGCTCTGGTCTGGAAAGGTGCTGTGTGAGAGGAGATACTCCCAGCACTGCAGAGACATGGCAGGGACAGTGGAATTTGATTCTGCACTCAGCAGGTTTTGTGAGCTGCCCCTGAATGGTACAGGGCATGCACCAGCCCAACCATAGAGCACACGTTGGAGTGCCTTCCCCCAGACACCAAGCTCCTTCAGCATTCCCAGAGCCCTCGTGCTGAAGTGGCCCGTGTGCTCCGGGCAGCACTGCTGGTCTGCACACACAGGCCAGGGTCTTCCCACATCTGCAGGCCCTGTGGCCCTGTGGTGTGGGGGCTTTGCCCTCACACAAACCCCACACACCACCAGCACGCTAGGACCAGGACGGTTATTCCTACACAGGGTGAGGATGGGGGGCACCTCTTCTGCCAGGTTCTGTGGGAGGCCGTGCTGAGTCAGGTAGTAACACAGTGACAATGAGCATCAGGACCAAGCTCACCTAGGCCCACTGCAATCATGGGCCCCAGCTCTGGCTTGGCCCCTGGCCCAAGGTCTCTATGGGAGCTCAGGCCTAGTGCAGGCCTGCCCCAGCTCTCTGTATCTGTGCCTGTGTCTGGCCTGGGGTACTGTTGTCCTCCTGGCCAGGCCAGCCTCCTAGGTAGTCTGCAGCAGTTGCTGGATGGATCCTTCACCTCGTCCTCTCTTGAATCTGGCATTGGTCCGGGCCTCAGACCCAGCTCTGACCCTGGGACTGAGACTTTCTACACATAACAAATTTGTTGCCTAGACTATGGAAATATTCAATAGGTTCTTCTGGGGTAGAATTATCTGCTGTCTAAGATAGAAGTCTGAGATGAACCAGCTTTCTTGTTTTTTCTCAGCAGAGCCCTACACAAGGGAAACATTTCTAGGTGCTTACTCGAGCAGCTAGCTCCTTAGGGCCCATGTTTCCCCAAGACTAGTGAGTGTGGGTGGTGAGTATGCATCCTCATTACCAGCCTGGAGAGCGCCTGCTAGCACTTTTCTTGGCAGATCAAAATGCACCTTTTTGACTCCTGTGGTTATCCTCCAAACAGTGCTCTCTTTCCCGAAAGCAGCATGGCCTTTTTAAATCGCAATGCTACGGATATTGCTTTCCAGAGGAAGCAACTGCAGCATGCACCCTCCATGGCCTGCGGATACCACTGTGTCTTTTCCCTATATCACCATAACAAGGGATTACCTTTTGAACAGATTTCAAAACTGTATTCTAACAATCTGGTACAAAATGATCAGATGTTGATGAGCTTTGTAAAAGATGAAGATGGAGCATTACCCATGACCATAGCTACTTAAAATATCTTTCAGAAGACCCAGACCAGCACCTCTTGTAGCAATTTTCATAAATGTATTCTGTAAATAAAACTTACAATCCAACTGCAAGACTGTATTCTTTAAACTCAGCCCAGCCCAACCCAACCTGCCCTACCCCACCCCAACATGTTTTTTAAATGGACACTACAGACAGAAAAGTTTGAAGATTTTGTGAATACAAAACTCCCCACAGCAGGGGTGGTTGGGCTGGATGATCTTATAAAGGGCCCTTCCAACCTAAACCATCCTATGATTCCATGGTTCTATGAACATTTTAGTTTCAACAGTAAACTTCACTGTGTGCACCACTGAGTTTTAGGTATCTTCCTCTTCCTAGGTGGTGTGTGTGATGCTTTTTGGCCCTCCTCAGTTACTTTTACTTGTTCCTAGAGACCCCTGTTGTTGTATGACCCATGACATAGGATGGAACATTCATCACAGGCTTTCATAAAAATATTCCAGTCTCTAGGTGTTCTCAGGCTAGATGGGCCACAAATCTGAAGGACACATTGTACTAAATCAAGCAGGCTGGACCCCTTAATGCCATCTCCTTTGTATACAAAACTTCTCTGCTTTTCTCAAGAAGAAATATGCTTGTGTTGCCCTAGTTTACCTCAGAGCACTTGCGCATTCTTCTGATACCATGGACGCACATTAACAGGCTGTCGCAGAAAGAGTGATGCACTTCACTCACAAGACAGAAGCAACGATATATTTTATTGACAAAACAGTGAGTTGACAAAGTTCAGTGGTAAATGCGGCAGTGGTTTAACATGATTCATAATCAAGGTACACTTGATTATTTATTGCATAGGGGACAGGGTCAGACAAAACTGCTAGGGAGACCCTCCTCTTGAGTCACGAGGTTCAGAGAGGACCCCCTTGCCTTCTAAACTCATTCTCTGAGAGGAGTCTAGGTGCGGCTGGATCCAGACTTAGTCCCAGACTTGGTCAATGTTTTATGTCTAAAGGATTATATATGCGCAATCAATCCTTTATATCACTTAGCTAAGATTACAAGTTTCAGCGTGCTTATTCCTAATTCACTTACAGAGTATCTGATGCAATAAGGATTCTCTCAACCTCAAGGAGTAATCTTGAGAGGTGTCCCTACTCAAGGGGAGATCCTGGCATGCAGCCTGCTGCCGTACAGGAGAGCTCAATGGGCCCTGGGCTGTCCACTATTTATGGAGTAAGATGATTGACTTACAGTCATATTTGCATACCAGCAAGACATCTGGGTCCCTATGCCAGACGGCCCTTGGCTACTGTGTTGCTGTCCATCTCCCCAAAGTCCACTTTAAGTCATCAAAGCAGCTATCACGACTGCTACTGGTGGTTATTGCTTATGCGAGGAGGGGTGGGGTGGGGGAGCACACTGCCACACAGGCACTTCTTGAACAACAGGGTTGGAGCCCTCAGAAGTCTCCAGGGACTTTTCCACCTCTGTCTAGTTTTCTTCCAGAAAAGCAGGTGTTATTTTCCCCCATTCCTGATCACTGTGCTTCTTGTGGGACAAGTACTTTTGAAGAGCAGCTGTATACATTTTAGCTTTCTTGTAGGCCATCAAATCTGGTTTCTGGAGAATGTCCCTCGTTTCAGCATCCAGAGAGTGGTCTGTATCAGCCCTCTTGTCTTCCCTGGGTAATGGCAGCACCCATTGCTGCTCCAGCTAATTTACAGGCACCAGATACATTTTTTCCACATAGTCCACCCTTGCTTTACCAAAAGCCCCATGATGAACCAAAGAGGAAAACTTAGAAGAGGACCAATAAACCCTCTGGCTTGCTTCACCAGTAGCTGCTGTCTTTTGAAGGACACATTTTTACTACTTTAGAAAAGATTTTAGAAAGAGTTAGTGCGTGGCCTGGTCAGTGGAAAGCGAACAAGAAGCAAAAGTTGGTGTGGCCTGACCAGCATAAAACGCACATAACTGAGACCCTGATGGGGGGGGAAGAAATGGGAAATGTACCCAGTGTGGAGAAGAGGACGCCCTAGGCCAAGGTCTTACAGAATTGGGACAAATTTTATGGTACAGCAGAATTATCTAAAAAGCACGCAATCAAATTATACCAAGGTGAATGGCCGTTTATTACAGAAATGGATCCACACAAATTAATGTATTTAAGTCATCGACTGGAGGACAGGTATCCATACCAAATGGATTACTGGTATGTATGGCATGCATGGTCTGGGGAAAGAAAACTAAAACTGCCAGGACAAAAAAAAAAAAAAAAAAAGCTACTGGAAAAAGAAATTCCTGTGAGTAGTTCAACCCCACCTTATCTGTCTTTGTCTCTGTCTTCTTCTGACTCTCCTCCTCTTAACCCTCCGGCTGCCGGGCTCTTCCCTCTGACTATGACTCATGTTCCTAATCCTGCTGCTGTGCACCCTGGGGCCCCAGCGGAGACTGCGCCAGTATTAACCTTTCATAGAACCAGCCGTGGAAACCTGGTGACTTAGCATTGTGGGGAAGTAAGATGCCCTGCCTAAGGGAAGACACCAAGAGATGTGCCCAATTATTCTGGAATATATGTATGGAGTATAATCCAAAGTGGAGTGACACTCAAATGCTCAAAAGGGAACTCTTTTGCCCTGATGAAAGAGAGAAAATAATGAGGAAGGATGCTGAATTGGCTCCACAGGAGGGAGGAAACAGAAACCCCTGGCCAGAAAATGGTCCAAACTGGGACTATAATGATGCAGGGGATGGAGCCGTTTGTCAGACAGGGCTCCGGAATTTGGTAGAAGCCATTAGAGCATGTGGGCAACTAGGGTTGAACTGGACTAAAGAACAAGAATGCAGGCAGAGCCCTGAGGAGCATCCTAGTGATTGTTGGGGATGACTCCGACAAGCTTTGTTAAAATACAGAGGAATGATGCCACAGAATTTTAACTACATGCTCTCTATTAGCATCTTTGTGGATCAGGCGGCCCCCAATATACAGAATTACTTTAAAGAACACATGCCCGGGTGGCAGGGGGAGAATTTGCAAAAGATTTTGAGTATCGCTGTGTTTGTATATGATGGGTGTGAGGAAAGGCAAAAAGCTGAGCAGATTAAAGAAAGGAAGAAAGTAAAAGAGCAGGAGGCAAATTTATTGGCCTTGGCTTTAGCAAGGCATTTGCAAGTGAGAGACAGGGGTCAGGGAGCAGTGGAAGGAGACTGGATACTAGGTCTGAGCTAACATTTGGCAGAAAAGAAAGGGGATCAGTAAGGAATGTTGGCAAGGAGTGTTATTATTGTGGGAATCTAGGGCATATCCAGTGGGAATGCCCACTCTGGCCACAGGAGAGGACAAAAGAAGGACATTAGCACTGGGAAGAACTGGCCCGGGAAGACTCACAATCAGAATGACTGGAAGGAAGAAACCCTGCAGAACTTGAAGGGGAAGCAGAAGGACTGGGAATTTTTAATGTGTGGGTAACCCAATTGGATCAGCAGGGACAAATTATAGGTAAAGTTGATGGTCATGAAGTTGAATTCTTGGTAGAAACAGGAGCCACATTATCCCTTTTGAATTTTACCCTGAGAGGGTCTCGGACCACACACAGAATTTTAATACATGGAGTCATAGCACAGAGAAAGCAGAATTTGAGTAAACCCCTATTAGTAACCATAGGAAACAAGAGTATAGGGGGGTAATTTTTATTGGTAGAGGAATCGCCAGTGTGCCTGTTAGGGAGAGATTGTCACCGAAATCAGGAATCAAACTTCTTAACACCAATGTAGCACTAAGAAGCAGGCATTCT
Source organism: Mycteria americana (assembly GCF_035582795.1). Taxonomy (NCBI): domain Eukaryota; kingdom Metazoa; phylum Chordata; class Aves; order Ciconiiformes; family Ciconiidae; genus Mycteria; species Mycteria americana. The sequence goes on from NC_134386.1 coordinate 8,428,953, forward strand.
TTATTACAGCGCCGGATGCACCAGGGATCGTTCCACCTAGCGTGCATACCTCAGGTTACATCAACCAAAGCTTATAATGTCTGATTACATACATATGCATCAAATTTCCCAGAATGATCATGCATATGCATTCTGTTTCCCAGAACTAATTATCATATTTGCATGGTCATTACACATGCATCCTTGAACTCCGAGGGGCTTCCGTGGGGGTCTCTGGTGGTCCTTGGTGGTCATACAGGTGTGTCCTTTAGTTGAGCCCTTCTTCTGGACATGCGCAATATCACCTTGCTTATGTAACTTGCTTCCCTTCTTCACGGTGCATGGTCCCTAACAATGATTTGGCACCCTTTTTCCTGTTCTAACCCAAACCAGTTATTCTAACTGCCCCTCGACTCATTGTCAAGATGGGTTGGGGCTGTACTGGGAGCATAGCAGCATGACCATACTACTCCTCATTCTATTGTCTTTGGACATAGTAGCATATCCATAGCCATAGATGTACAAACACAACATTAAAGTATTGTCTACCCTGCTCCTATCTCTATGTTGCTTAGTTACCAAAGAACAAACTAGTCACTTTGGTTACATCTGGTTACAAGATCTCTTGCAGGCTTTAGATGTAGAATTACACTTGACACCTGAAGGAAGAGATTTAATAATTTTGGGAATGACTGTAGTCACTGGAAGCCCAAATAATGAGCTAAAACTACCTCAAGCATTGAAATCTGTACCAACAAAGCTGTGGGGTAAAACTAGCACGGATGTGCGATTACCAGTTTCAGCTCAACCCGTAAACATAAAAACAAAGGAAGGACACCCCCCTCTGGCTGTGAAACAGTATCCGACTCCCCAAGAAGCTGAGAAGAGCATTCAAAAGCAAATAGACGGGTATTTAGCCCAAGGAATTCTGAAGATGTGTGTGTCACTGCATAACACTCCTATACTACCTGTAAAAAAGAATAGATTAGATGAAGATGAGGACCCTGAATACCGTTTTGTGCAAGGTCTACGGGTAGTTAATCAGCACATAATGACTTCTCATCCAGTAGTGCCGATCCCTCTACCATACCTTTACAAATACCACATTGGACAAGATACTTTACTGTGATTCATCTAACAGCTGCCTTCTTTAGCATCCCTTTAGAGGAGGACAGCCAACTTTTTGTTTGCCTTTATATGAAAAGGACAACAATTAACCTGGAAACGTCTCCCACAAGGGTTTGCAGGGTCTCCTACAATTTTTCACAAATACTGAGAAATTACTTGAGAGACATAAAATTACCGGGCAGATCAGCCCTTGTACAATATGTAGAGCATTTGCTAATAGCAAATAAAGATGAGGGTGCCTGTATAAAAGACACTATTCATCTATGTACTGCCTTAGCAGAGAACGGTCATCATGCATCTCCATCCAAACTGCAGCTGTGTCAGAAGGAAGTTAAATATTTAGGGTTTAGCCTAAGGGAAGGGCAGCGGGTAATAGACCCAGAAAGAATAGAAGCTATAATAAAGCTTCCATGTCCGGTCACAAAGAAGCAGTTGCGAGGGTTCCTTGGAGCTGTGGGATTTTGTTGACCATGGATTCCTGGGTTGGGAGAATTAACAGGATCACTGACAGAAACAATGAGAAATGAGGAGGTAGAACCTATTGCATGGTGTCTGGAAAGGGAGCAAGCTTTTAAAAAGATAAAAGGAGCTTCGGCATCAGCTCCCGCCCTTGGACTCCCAGACTACACAAAACCCTTTAATTTGCATGTACATGAGCAAAAAGGGATAGCCAGTGGAGTAATAATGCAATAAACTGGGTCCACATCACAGGACAGTCGCCTATTAGTCAATTCACCTTGATCCAGTGGCGGCAGGGGCACCAGGTTGAAATAAAACAGTAGCGGCAGCATGAAATAAAACAGCGGCAGCGGCAGCGGCTATATTGGAGAAGAGTCGCCCACTTATCTCAGGACATCCAGTGACAGTTTATGTCCCACACGAAGTAGAAATACTAATGAAGCAACATGCGACTCAAGCATTGTCATCACAACAGGCACATAAGCATGAACTAATTCTACTTATGGCTGATAATGATACTCTGCAAAGATGCAATACCCTGAATGCTGCAATGTTGTTACCATTGCCTGATGAAGGGGAGGAACATCATCAGTGCAAACAATTAATGCTTACTTCTAGCAAACCACGAACAGATTTAACTGATGTTCCTTTGCAGAACCCAGATTTAGCTCTATTTGTAGACAGCTCATCCTACTACTTGCATGGACAACGACGGACTGGGTACGCCGTGGTCAGCCAAGGACAAGTGATGGAAGCTGAACCACTCCCAGAAAGGCTGACTGCCCAGGGAGCAGAACTGGTAGCGCTGACATGTGCAAGCTCATCTAGGAAAGGGAAAATGAGTCAATACTTACACAGAATCTCGGTGTGCCTTCGGGGAACGCCATGCAACAGCAATGAGATGGAAAGAACGAGGATTTTTCACACCATCAGGGAAAAGGGTATCCAATGGAGAGGAAATACGCAATTTGCTGGAATCGGTCCAACTACCCAAACAAATTGCTGTGTTACATTGCCCAGCCCATAGCAAGCACTCTGCAGAAAGTAGTAAAGGAAATGCTTTAGCTGATGCAGCTGCAAAGGCTGCAGCCCAGCAACCTCTGAGGGAGTGTATGGTTGCAATCTCAATGGAAAATCAGAATGAATGGCCAAATTTAAAGAGACCACAAAGCCATGTATGAAAAGGACTCTACAGCAGAGGAAAAGAAACAATGGGCAAAGTGGGAAGCAGAACAAGATGGCAGTGCAATATGGACAATTGGAGGAAAACCGGTTTTGCCAAAGAAGTAATTAATTACCGTGGCTAGGTGGTTTCAAGACAAAGCTCATGCAGGAGCAGAGGCAGTGGCTAAACAGGTACAAAACATATGGGCAGCACCAGGAATTTATGCCGCCACAAAAAGGACCACCAGTAGCTGCCCAACCTGCCAAAAGTTTTCAAGTATCAAGCCGAGCTCAGAGTTAGGGGGACGACCATGGGCCAGTTTCCCTTTTCAGCAATTACAAATATATTACACAGATATGCCATCCACCAGTGGATACAAACAGTTATTAGTTTTAGTAGGTGAATTGTCAGGTTGGGTAGAAGCATTCCCCACAAGAAAAGCGGGCACAGGAGGAGGAATAAAAGCGTTATTGAAGGAAATTATACCCAGATATGGAGTTGCCGAATCACCTGAATCAGACGGGGGTGCCCATTTTACAGCAAATACAATCGGTCAACTATGTAAGTCGCTAGATATAGAGAAGAACTTGCACACTCCCTATCACCCGCAACCCTCAGGACAGGTGGAAAGAATGAACAGAACCTTTAGACAAGAGATAGCAAAAATATCCACAAACACAGGTTTGAAGTGGCTGGACACATTGCACTTAGTCCTGTGGGATGTGCGAAATGCCCCCAACAATCCATAGGACTAACGCCAGTAGCAATTCTCTTTGGGAGACATTTGGCCATCCCAGGGATTTATATCCTGGCTAAGACCAGCCTGTTGGATGGAGAGGACCAATTGACCCAGTATGTTATAAATGTTAATATGGTATTTGTCAATGTAACTTGTGAAACCACTATGCCAGTATTGACAACTGTCTCTCCAACCACGTTGCATTCCATGATAATAGTATTATGCTTAGCCTTATTGTGTTACTTGTAATCATCTTATATATACAAACAGGGTGGTGAATTGTTCGTCCTGAAATAATTCACGACCTTTGTCTGACCTTTGTCTGACATATTAAGGAGAAATGCTTGATCCAAAAAAACAAAGGGAGGACTGTTGTAGTAGTCACTTTAGCATTAGTATCAAGGCTGTTGAAGCCTTAGGCTGCAGGCTCTGAACTTTCACCCAGATCCACTGACCATGCACTGAACTTTTACTTGGCTACATGAAAGAAGGCCCCTGAAACTGGTGCAAACCAGAAAGATAAGGAGGCTTCAACCTTAGCAGAAGCTGCAACCTTAGAGATACGTAGAGAATTGGCCTGCCTAGAGACAATGAAAGGGCCCAATGAAGAACGGGAAGACCCCAGACCCAAATACTATTGGTCCGAACTGTGTCCTGAGGGGAGGGGAATTTAAATTGTAAGGGTATAATTGCCCAGGGATTTCTTTGTTCTGGGTCCCTCTCTGGAGGCACCCAGCTCGAGCTGTTTTCACCGCTGTACCAATAAATTCGTCTGGCGTACATTGTATTGGAGACTCTGCTTCAGGAAACCTAGGGTCAAGCCAGAGGGAAGAGGAAGTGCCCAAGCGTGAGAGTGTGTGTGAGCGAGGAGTCGAAAAGGGGCACCCATCAGCTCAATGGAGCTGCCTGCTGCGAAGGGACTCTGGTCCTGGCAGTTAAAGTCTCGGGTGGTGTGTGTGCGACTCCCTCAATGCTGTGTGAGTGCTTGAGCAGGGGCTTCTCCTTTAACGCTTCATAGCATATTCAAATGCCTCTAAAAAGAACCAGACCTTGCCAGGATACATCTTTCTGGCCTGGGACATGATCTGGAGCTTAGAGTGAGGGTTCTTAAATAGCACCATATAGATTGTGTTGAGAGTGATGGTGCAGCTCTTTTTACCCTAGCGAAAAACATTCTGGGCAATGCTGGGATGCTAAGATTCCTGTGACAACATACTTAGTAAAAGCTTTCTCAATTTCATTGCTCTCTCAAGCAGAGTTCCTCAAATCATCAGTCACAACCATATTAACTTTATTATGGTGTCCTGGTTTCATCTGGGATAGAGTTAATTTTCTTTCTAGTAGCTGGTATAGTGCTGTATTTTGGATTTAGTAGGAGAATAATGTTGATAACACACTGATGTTTTAGTTGTTGCTAAGTAATGCTTACACTGGTCAAGGACTTTTCAAGCTTCCCATGCTCTGCCAGGCGCACAAGAAGCTGAGAGGGGGCACAGCCAGACTGGCCAAAGGGCTATTCCGTAGCGTCTGACATCATGCTCAGTATATAAACAGGGGGGAGCTGGCTGGGAGGCAGTGACTCTGCTTGGGAACTGTCTGGGCGTCAGTCGGTGGATGGTTAGCTGTTGCATCACTTGGTTTTTTTGTCTTGCATTTTGTTCCTCTCTCTCTCTCTCAGTGTTTTCCTTTTAATTACAAATTATTATTATTATTATTATTATTATTATTATTATTATTATTATTATTGTTTTGTTGTTGTTGTTGTTGTTGTATTTTATTTCTATTATTAAACTGTTCTTTTCTCAACCCACAAGTTCTCTTACTTTTGCTCTCCAGATTCTCTCCCCCATCCCAGTGGGGGAGTGGCTGTGTGGTGCTTGGTTGCCAACTGAGGGTAAACCATGACACAGGGGAAAAAAAATGGTTATTGCTAAGACTGCCAGGCAAGTCCTGCACAAATGTGATAAAAGGATATTTACAGAGCACTTCCTGATACAGCAGTTGGCAGGAACTAACACCACACAATATTCTCAGGCATAACAGAAAGCAAGCGGTTGGCATTCTTCAGTTGGCCAGTGGTTTGAAGTGAGCTGGCCGAGCAGCATCAGAGAAGGTGAAAGGGAGATAGACAGCATTTTCTCTGAGATGCAGCATCTTGAAGAGCCTCAGACCCCAAATGCAGTTGAGAAGCAGGCAGCGTCCCCCACTAGTATTAAGGTAAGTGCAAACTCTGGAGAAGTTGAAGGATGGAAGCTGGTGACTTCTGGCACCAAGCGGCAAGCTCCTGCCCCACCTGAGGGCTTACAACTACAAAATAGGTTTACTGCCCTTGAAGTTAAAGAGGAACCGGATGTACCTTGAAGCAAAGGATCTGGTCCACCTGACCCTAAACCATGCAAGGCCACCAGGAAGAAGCAGCGAGTGATCATGAATGCCTCCCTGCTGTGGGGAACAAAGGCACTGATCTGCCAACCTGGCTTATCATCTAGAGAGGTTTGCTGCCTTCTGGGCTCCCAGATCTGGGATGTTGTGGAGGAACTGATGAAGCTCATTCAGCCCTCTGAATACTACCCCCTGATGTTATTCCTTGTGGGCTCAAATGATACTGCTAGGGGAAACCTGGACAGAATCAAAAGTGATGACAGAGCTCTGCAGGCAGTAGTCAAAGGCATGTGGGCCCAGGTGGTGTTCTCCTCAATCCTGCTGGAGAAGGGAAAGGGTGTGAGGAGGAAGGCACTGATAATGCAGGTCAATAACTGGCTGTGGAACTGGAGTTGGCGACAGTGTTTTGGGTCCTATGACCATGGACCATTTTTGCAGAGCAGCATCTGCTCAGGAGATGTGGGATCAACCTCACCAAGCAGGACAAAGTTAGCTTTGCCAGTAAGATGGCTGACCTGATAAGGAGGGTTTTAAACTAGGAATGATGGGGGAGGGAGAGAGTACCCAGCAGCCCTATGAGGAACTGATGGACACAGGTGATGAGCAAAGGGCCTGGGGTGATGTGCCGGGAGGGGATCACAAGGTCAAGAAAATGGAGCTTAAGCAGGATCACCTCTAGCAGTTGCATGTAAGCAAGCAAGAGCCTACAAAGCACCACTGTGGAGAAATCCCCCAAACCCTTTCTAGGAAGTCAACATGCTGGGGTGCCTCTGTCAAGTGCCTGTATGCTAGTGCATGCAGTATGGGGAGTAAACATGAGGAGTTAGAGATCTGGGTGCAGTTGCAGGGCTGTGATGTTCTTGGGATCATGGAGACGGGATAGGATGGCTTCCGTGACTGGAGCGTTGCAATGGAGGATTACAGGCTCCTTTGGAAGGACAGGCTGTGGAGACGAGGAGGAGATGCCCTTTCTGTGAGAGAGCAGTTGGATTGCATGGAGCTCTGCCTGGGGATGAATGATGAGCCAACTGGGAGCTTGTGGGTAAGGGTTAAAGAGAAGACAGGTAAGGGTGACATTGGCTGACCAGGAAGAACAAGCGGATTTTAAAGGTATAAACTAGGAAAATTCAAAGCGCAAGCTCAGTGAGGGGTGGTTGCACCTTGGAGGCGGGTAGCTTTTGGGATGGAGGTGTGTTTTGGTATTATAATGATGTTATAATGAGCAAAGTTCACCAAAAGGACAGCATTTTGTCAAAAACATGACAGGCTTTTGGCTCAGGGTAGCAAATATGAAGCTTATCCGTTCCATGATACCTTCAAGTTCCCATATTATCACAGAGCCTGGCTGCGGTATCTCCACACCGCTCCACCCTCCGAGCAGTTCCTCTTAGAGCCAACACACCAAGTTCCCCTGGCGTTGCCGACATCTAAGGTTGCTTCTAGGGAAGTTCCTAGGGAACTTCCGTGGAATGGATTCCTTGCCTGTCAGCTGCACTCCACCTAGGAACCTTCTTCAATGCTGTGCCTTACCTAAAGTGTGAATATAAGTTTAATTTCTAAGTCACCTCCAGCAATTATTCCACATAACCCACCCCGTGACTATAGTCACTCAAGCTTCACAACAGCTGAAGATACTTGGAATGCCTTGGGTGTATCACATACGTTCTCGTGGTGAGGATTATCGAGTACGTATACATCTTGTGGGGATATTTGATGAGACAAACGCTTCACCATAGTCCAAAATCTAACATGCAGCGCAATGGTTAGAATGAAGCATAACACAGTAAGCATTAGCAGAACAACAACTGGATGAAGCATCTTATTGAGAATTCTGGTTGTGGTCAGAGAACATCCTAGCAAAGTGTCCCACCAATAGTGTCCTCCATCCTGCTTCACTCATTCTAAGACATGATGTATCTCTTCCGCGTCATGGTGGACGGTGACTAATGTCTTATGTCCATTATTTCGGACGCGTTCCAGCAATTGATTCAGGTCATCGTGTTGTAGTAGTTTTCTCACCAATGTAAGAGTCATTGCAATAGGGGCAGGTAATAAGTCTTGATACAGTGTATAGTTAGCTTGCAGCAGTTGGTGAGTTGTGACAGGAGCTGAATAATTGAAGACGCATCCCTTAATTTTGGTAAAATTACAAACACAAATATTCGAGTGATTACTTATACAAGTACAGTTTCAGGGGCTTCATCTGGTTGTATTTCAAAATGACAAACATTTTGTTCAGTGTCAAGACAAATGTCTTGGGCTTTGAGGGTGTTACTCTCACAAATAAATCCTTGTTGTTCCCGTACAATGCACGCATCAGTAGTTTGACATTTGTTCCCATTTTGTTAGGCCCATACTCTATGTTCTAATGGATAGAGTATAGTTCCATTGTGATTCAACCCCAATGCAATGATTGGGTATATGGTGTATACCGAAGCATTGTGTATTGTTAAGACAAAAGCTGTGGCTTTGCCGTCAGTAGGATCATAGGTGAAATTAACTGGATACCACCAGGACTGGAATTCTTTCTCCAATTCAGTTGCATTATCCCAAATTACCTTTCAAATTTCAGTGGGCAGGGTGCCTTCCTCACCTTCCTGTATAATTGCAGCTACTGTAGATTGCATCCACAGTTGAGCTTGGATGCAACTAAGAGCTAAAGAAACATTGTTTTGGGTCACACCAAGTGCATCCACAATCAGCTGGTGTGTCTTTCTCATTCACCTCTCCCCACTGAGGCAATATATCCGATAAGAGCCATTGGTTAGCTCCCAGAGCTGAAAGAGAAGATTGTAAAGGGTGTTTCAAGGCATTTAAGTCACTAGTTACTGTGGCTAATTTATTAGCAAGTACTTCAGCATCTATGCTGTTTAAGACTTCCTAAGACACCAGTCACATCTCTCTTCGATGGTTTTGGAGAGATGAGAGTCCTTTTATGTAACCATGCTGACCATCCTGCATAAGATGTACTCAGGAATGGTGAACAGGTAGGTTTAATTGCAGAGATATTAGTTTGCATTGCTAATTCCACCCGTTTGAGGGAGTATGACGGATTAAACAGCACTTGTTGCTGACCTGTATTTTTAATTATGTAAGGGCCTGTGTTGAAGGTGAAAGGAGTTAGACTAATGGGAGGCCGAGTTGATACATTTTCAGACATTTGTGGGGGCAGAGCTTCCTTATCCTTCGCAACTGGCACAGATGTTGCTGTATCAATCATAAATTCAAATATTAATTCGGTGCCTCTGTAACCCCAAAGACAGTACACAATCATAGGTTTGGTAAAGGTAAGATCGTACCAGCAATCTGAATTTGGTTCAGTTATTTTATAACACTCGGCCTTAGTCAGTATAAACTGTTAATTTCAGTCGTCCTATGGTAAGTAGACCCATTAGTTATTTGGCAGCTAATTTGTATTGTCTGCCCTGGAATGGCTTGAAGTCTGGCCATCCGAAGAGAGTCATTCCAACTCCATTCATCTCTTGAGTATACTTCATTTCCATGCATAACTAGAGAAATTTAAATTTTCTTTGATGGCATGTGTTCCAATAATTCCATTGTATTTAATGTGGGCTTGGGACCATGGCTATTCTGGGTCTTTCTGGCTACACATCAAAGGAGTTGTCTGCAAAATGCTGCCGAATTTAAAGTATACTTTGATTCCAATACAACTCCCCTTGCCGCATTTTGCAGACATCTACTTCAATCAGAGTCGTCTTTTTTCAGTATTCCTGTGAACACAAGAAGGAAACAAACGTGCTCAGTTGTATTTAACCGGCAGGGTTAAAAAGAGGGTGAGATGCACCGGGTGCTAATCCGGTGTACTTTTCCTGCCAAGGCAGCCACCCAGGGATGGGCAGCTCCCTGTACGTGTGTCACTATTTCTGCCATGTTTGGAACTGCGGCAGTCAAAGGTGCAGTGTTAGCGTTTAACTATCAGTAATCCACTGTAAAATGCCATTGCCCAGTTGGTTCCTTTACTGACCACACCGGTGAATTGTAAGGCGAATGAATCCTTTTAATGATGCCTCTTTCTTCCAGTTCCGTTACCACCCCATCAATCCCCATAAGCGCTGCTGCTGGAGATGGATATTGCCGAACATTAGTGATTTTAGAGGGGGGTAAGGGTATAGATGTTTGTAACAGACTCAGTTTCACTATGCCTGATTCCTTTTTACCTCTTGCAAAACTCCACACAGTTCCATCTGTGAGTTTCCACATTCACCCACGCAGTATGTCAAATCCTAGAATGTTAGTATACGCAGCACCGGCTAATGCCTCTACACTGGTTATTCTTCGTTCTTCTGGCAACCAGGGTGAACTTTTTTCGGTGGCGCATTCCTTTTCAATTCCTGTGAATTTAACCCTGCGTCGGCCAGATCTTATGCCCAGAGTTTGTGCTGTTTCATGGGTAATTACTGACATTTGGGCCTTGGTGTCAATGAGAAAGTTTACCAATATTTTTCGGGGTCCAATGGGAATGGCAATGATAGGGTCAGAGTATTAATCAGAGAGCCATTGAATTGCTAATACCTGCCGAGCAGGGTGGCTCACTGCCCTTCCCCAGGATGAAAGTTTTTTCGTTGAGATTCCACCTCGTCAATAAGGCCTGGTGCAGAAGGTGCACTTTCCTTGTGGGTTGGGGGTTTTCCAGCTAGGCAATTCTCACTGGCTGGGTTATTCTTTTTACTCAGAGACTGGACAAATGGTGAGCATGGAATTGTTCGCACAGTAGTGTGGATTTTGTCATCATCATCAACAGCGGTCTCATTTTTAACCAAAGGTTGTAAGGAAATCAATTTGGGCTCAGAATCGGAGGTCCCTTCGACCTCTTTGTCGTTGCTGTCAAACCAAAGATCACCATCCCAAGAGTCAGGGTTTGCACCACGCATTAATCTATGAATCTGCTCAACTGGAGCAGAAGGTTGCATTTTATCTAGCAGCCAATTAACCCTTTCCAGCAATTGTTTAAATGATTATTCTCACTCACGAGTTTATTATTCTCACTCACAAGTTTATCATTCTCACTCACAATTTTATAAGTTTCACTCACAAGGTTATAATTTTCACTCACAAGCTTATCAACTTGGGTTCTTAGTGTTTTTCCTGTCTCCCTCTCAAAGGCCAATGATGACTTCAACACCTCATTTTCCGATTCTAAAGTTGAATATTCCGCATCGGAAACTAGTTTGGGAGCAGGGGTTTTCTTAGCTTCTTGCTGAGCACAAGACAAGCAGGCTCCTAACACCACACAAATTACACCTTTTCCTTTATTCACTCCAAGATTTTGCGCAGCCTGACACTGCTCAATGCACTCTACCACTTTCTCTTCATCCTTCCAAAATTTTTGAGCCCACTCCTTCCCAGCCTGGGAAGGGGCACATTTGTATTTTTGCAGCAGTTTATCCATGGCAATCCTGCTGACTATGCCAATTTTTCTGTTGCGTTAAAAGGTTACTGTCGCATGAGAGTCTGAGGAGTGGCTGTGGGGGAACCCTCCCGTTGAGTCACGAGGTTCAGACAGGACCCCCTTGCTTTCTAAACTCCTTCTCAGAGAGGAGTCTAGGTGCGGCTAAGTCCAGTCTTAGTCTCAGACCTGGTCAACGGTTTATTTTCTAAGGACTGTATATGTAGCCACTCATCAGTCAACATTTGCCTGTCAGAGCTGTCTCTGGGCTTTCACTGAAACAGCTTTGCAAAGTTGATTAAGGTGATAGCATTAATTTGACAAGGTTATAAGTTCGGTCGTGTTCAGCGTACTGAACTTCACAATTACGGATTCACAAATAACGTGATGCACCCCCAGTCTAGTCGTGTTGCATGAACTGTCACGGCCACACTTAAAGAGTCTCGTCGTGTTCAATGAGAACTATCATGGCTAGATCAATGAAGAGTGCAGTTTATTAGAGCAACAGACACACAGGTTCTTTGGATTACCGGTGATAAATTCACTGTCTGCAAAGCATGTGCAAATACCAGGAGTATGAGTAACACCGCCAGCTGCAAACGCGTTAAAAGATAATAAAGCAACTCTAGAGAGATTTCTAAGTTTCCCGGGGAGGCACTTGGTATAACCAAGTGTTCGAATCTTACCCAAAGGTGTCCCGATGGCGGGGGAAGAGAGGCTCAGCCCGTCGACTGATCCCAGACGTCAGAGTGGTACACGATGGTGTCTTCCCTAACATTGTCTCTCTCTTAAGCTATTTTATACTATTCTTCACCTTTCAGGTGGAGCGTCAGTGACCCTAGTCATACATATCTTTGTTAAGATTGGTGTAAAGTTTTTCTCACTTCTCTTTTAAAGGTATAAACTAGGAAAATTCAAAGCGCAAGCTCAGTGAGGGGTGGTCGCACCTTGGAGGTGTGTAGCTTTTGGGATGGAGGTGTGTTTTGGTATTATAATGATGTTATAATGAGCAAAGTTCACCAAAAGGACAGCATTTTGTCAAAAACATGACAGGCTTTTGGCTCAGGGTAGCAAATATGAAGCTTATCCGTTCCATGATACCTTCAAGTTCCCATATTATCACAGAGCCTGGCTGCGGTATCTCCACACCGCTCCACCCTCCGAGCAGTTCCTCTTAGAGCCAACACACCAAGTTCCCCTGGCGTTGCCGACATCTAAGGTTGCAGGCCTAGGGAACTTCCGTGGAATGGATTCCTTGCCTGTCAGCCGCACTCCACCCGGGAAGCTTCTTCAATGCTGTACATTACGTAAAAGTCTGAATATAAGTTTAATTTCTAAGTCACCTCCAGCAATTATTCCACAGCCTGTTGCCCACCTCTGCCTGGTGGTCTGCTCTTCCATTTAGATCTTGGATAGAGCTGTACAGCCTGGTCTCACTGTGGAAGAAATGAGGCAGGGCTGGGGGAAGCCCACAAGGTAGAGCATGAGAAGGGCTCCAAGGATGGGTAGAGTGCACTGGGGAGAGCAGGTCCTCCAGATCTCACCACACCGCCACACAACAAATGGGGGGTCCACAGGGTACTTGTGAGTATTTTCCAGAATTGCTAGAATCATGTAGTCCAGGAAGAAGCATTGTGACGTGGCAAGGCATTTATGTTTTTCATCTTACTTTGAACTCTGACTTCTGAGGGACATATCCCAGAACAGGTACTCTAAGAGACAGGCCAGCAGGAAACCCTGAAGAAGTAGTGTGCAGCAGGTAAAACCAGAAAGCAAAGAGCAGCAGCAAGGAAGCGTTGTACAAGTGATACCAACCTCCTGCATTGCCATCAACTCACCAGAGCTGTTGGGCATAACAACCACGTAACCCATGGTGAAAACAAGGGAACCTGAGACTCTTTCACCACCTTCTCCATCCTCTCAAGCCACTGACACTGGCTCCTCCTGGAAGAGGATCTTGGACTGCAGAGCTGTGGCTGTACAGGGGAAGCAGCACTGCCAGGGGACACCTGAGGGCCCCTTCCCCCAACCTCAGCCTTGCACAGACATATCCCTTCCCTCCCCTGGCTTGTTGCACAGCCAAGGAAGCTCCCTGCACCATGGTGTCTTGCACAGCACAGAGGTACAAGGCACTGTCAGGGTATAGGTGTTTGTAACAGACTCAATTTCACTATGCCTGATTCCTTTTTACCTCTTGCAAAACTCCACACAGTTCCATCTGGAGCCCTGCAGATCCCAACTGTCCCTTTTAAACACTCCAGGCAGTGTCAGAATTCTCCCCCATCCAAACAAAAGTACGTCATGAACCAGTGTAGTAGTTCTATCTGTCTGCCTGTAGTGGCCCACAGTAACCAGAAGATGATTGTTCGTGGAGAAGTTAGGGATCAGCATGGCAGCTGACTTGAGTAGGCGCAGACATGTGCTGTGCTGTATATATCACTTGGCACTCAACAATGATGTTGCAAGCCTGTCTTTGTCTTTATCTAGGAGTGAAACACCATGTTTTCACACAAATGTTATTTTGCTCAACAGTAGAAAAGATACATAGAGTTGTCTATTTCTAAGAAAATCCCATGAAAACTCCAAAGATTACAATGTCAGTGAATCTCACAGAATAACAGAATCACAGAATCGTATAGGTTGGAAAAGACCTTTAAGATCATCGAGTCCAACTGTAAACCTAACACTACCAAGACCACCACTCATCCAAACATCTTTTAAATACCTCCAGGGATGGAGACTCAACCACTTCCCTGGGCAGCCTGTTCCAATGCTTGATAACCCTTTCAGTGAAGTAAAATGTCCTAATATCCAGTCTAAACCTCCCCTGGCGCAACTTGAGGCCATTTCCTCTCATCCTGTCACTTGTTACGTGGGGGAAGAGACCGACCCCCACCTCTCTACAACCTCCTTTCAGGTAGCTGTAGAGAGCAATAAGGTCTCCTCTCAGCCTCCTTTTCTCCAGGCTAAACAACCCCAGTTCTCTCAGCTGCTCCTCATAAGATTTCTGCTTTAGACCCTTCACCAGCTTTGTTGCCCTTCTCTGGACACACTCCAGCACCTCAATGTCTCTCTTGTAGCGAGGGGCCCAAAACTGAACACAGTATTCGAGGTGCGGCCTCACCAGTGCCAAGTACAGGGGCACGATTACTTGCCTACTCCTGCTGGCCACGCTATTTTTGATACAAGCCAGGATGCCATTGGCTTTCTTGGCCGCCTGGGCACACTGCTGGCTCATATTCAGGCAGCTGTAAACCAACACCCCCAGGTCCTTCTCTGCCAGGCAGCTTTCCAGCCACTCTTCCCCAAGCCTATAGCGTTGCATGGGGTTGCTGTGCCCCAAGTGCAGGACCTTGCACTTGGCCTTGTTAAACCTCATACAATTGACCTGGGCCCATCGATCCAGCCTGTCCAGATCCCTCTGCAGAGCCTTCCTACCCTCAAGCAGATCAACACTCCCGCACAACTTGGTGTCATCTGCAAACTTACTGACGGTGCACTCGATCCCTTCATCCAGATCATTGATAAAGATATTAAACAGAACTGGCCCCAACACAGAGCCCTGGGGAACACCGCTTGTGACCGGCTGCCAACTGGAGTAAACTCCATTCACCACCACTCTTTGGGCCCGACCGTCCAGCCAGTTCTTAACCCAGCGAAGAGTACACCCGTCCAAGCCATGAGCAGCCAGCTTCTCCAGGAGAATGCTGTGGGAAACCGTGTCAAAGGCTTTACTGAAGTCTAGATAGACAACATCCACAGCCTTTCCCTCATTACTAGGCAGGTCACCTTGTCGTAGAAGGAGATCAGGTTGGTCAAGCAGGACCTGCCTTTCCTGAACCCATGCTGGCTGGGCTTGATCCCTTGGTTGTTCTCTACATGCCGTGTGATAGCACTCAGGATGATCTGCTCCATCAGCTTCCCCGGCACCGAGGTCAGGCTGACAGGCCTGTAGTTCCCCGGGTCCTCCTTCCGGCCCCTCTTGAAGATGGGCGTCACATTTGCTAATCTCAGCACAGGCAGGATTTGCACCATGTGATAAACTGTGAGTCGAGGTCCATTTCATGGTCCATAATTAGGATTTGCCAGCATCTGAAGGGGCATAAGGTTACCTGTGCTACACCCCTTTTCCTTCTTGTGTTATCTCCAATTAATGGTATTTTAATCAACACCTTATGCAGCCAAAGTGCCATTCTTACTGGGATCCATCTATATCCATGCTCTAACCTCAAGGGTAAAACCAAAATAAACTCCTAATTTCCAGTATAAATTTCTCCTGTTCCTGACTGTGTCCATTGCCTTTCCTTCTATCACTATGCTTAGGAAAAGTCTCACTCCCTCTGGCTTCCTCTGGTCATCCTCCAAGTTTGGCTCCAGAGGCTCCCTCCTCTCTTCATCCTCCAGTCAAGTGTTAAAAGATTAAAAACCTCTCCCTTTAGCTTCTCATTTGAAGGCTGAAGAAGGTCATTTCTCTCAGCCTTTCCTCATGTCTCATGTTACAGAAACATAGAATTGTTAAATTTGAAAGGCACCTCTGGAGGACACCTGGTCCAACCCCTTGCTCAGAAAGGCTGACCTAGAGCTGGTTGCCTGGCCCATGTCCAGACAGCTTCTCAATGCCTTCAAGGGTGGAGACTCCAAAGCCTCTCTGAGCATCCTGTGCCACTGCTCCCTCACCCTCACAATCAAACATTGTTTAGTGATATTCAGGCAGAGTCTCCTGTGTTTCACTTTGTGTCAAATGCCTCTTGTTCTGTCACTGGGCACCACGGAAAAGAGCCTGGCTCTGCCTTCTTCACAGACTCCCATCAGATATTTGTACACATTGATGAGATCTCCCCTGAGACTTCTCTTCTCTGTCCTGAACAGTCCCAGGTCTCTCAGCTGGGATCACCATATGAGAGATGTTCCAGTCTCTTCATCGTTTAAGTGGCCCTTCACTTGACTCCAGTATATGTGTGACATGTAGTTCCCTAGTGAAAACACACACCCCCTCACCCTCAGGAATCACAAGCACACTCACATTTTTGCATCCCTCAAATGTCCCACAGCCTCAGCCCATCTAATAGCCCTGCCTGGAGCCTGGGCCCTCTTACCCAGCACCTGGATCTCTTCCTTCTCTCTGGCTAGGCCAGCCTGATGTTCACTAGCAAACAGATGCGTGAAATCACCCACTCTTCTCACAATCACCCCCACACTCTTGGATCCTTCAAACATTACCATGGGCTGGTAATATCAGCATGCTTAATATCCATGAGTGGGTCCTGGGCTTCCTTCCCCACCTCTGTCTCAGACTTTAGATACAGCTTTTCCTCCCACTCATTGGCTAGGCCAGCTTAAAATATGCTACCAAATGCCACATACACACCCATGCCCACTGGGTTCAATTCACTAAGAAAAAGTAGAAACACACTGAGTTTCCCTGCAGTCACTGGTTCTTAGACTTGCCACACATATACATGCAATGTGGTCCCTTCAGTTGCTGACAGCAAGAGGTATGAGCCCTGTACCACGTTCTTCTTTCTGCAGTCACTGGCACCCAGACCTTGCTTATACCCCAGTCCCTCCAGCTACTGGCACAGAGACTGACAGGCCCTGGGACCAGAGGTCTCTTCTCCAGTTACTGGAACATAGACTTTGCCCCACACACTGCTGGTCCATCCAGTTACTGGCACCCAGGCTGAAAATTCTTATAGCTATTGGTTGTTTACACAGTTACTGGCACCTGGATCTCTCTTTCACACCAGTCTCTCCAGTTACTGACACTCAGACCATGCAGCACTCACACATGGGAAAGGGAGTGAAGATACACAGCAGGATGGTTAAGAAAGGATTTAATAAGCAGGCAGGGGGTACTGTAGTGGTCAAGCACAGGGCTCATCCCAACAAGTGCACTGACTGGACCCTGCTTAGATGCAGATGACTCCTTTTATCCTTACTCCTCTCTATAGCCTCCCCTTGCTCCTCCCCAGTCCCCTCTTTCCCTCCACCTTTGACCCTTCCCCAAGCATGCCTTAATAAGTGTTGCCTAGTGCCGCAGGACCCCCTGAAATATCCATAATCATCATGTTCTTCTTGTCACCTCTTGTCACATACAAAGCTCAGCCTGACCTACTTCAAAGCTACACCTGCAGTTTCAATGGCCCATCAATTAGCAGCTGCAGAGCTCTGATCTCCCTCCTTGTCTCCCTTATCACTTCCTTAGAGATTGGTGTCAGTGTGTGCTTTCTTTATCACTTGTCCTTTTACTTCTTCTTCCCTTTGAAAGGCAAAGGGACTTGATCTGACAGCCTTAGTGAACCAGCACCTCTCACCTTCAACATGCCCTGACAGTGGCCTCTGCTGAACTTGCTCAGGTGTTCAAGTTCCTCCAGACACTGAAATGCTCCTGTCCCCAGAGAAAACTGGGTCTTTTGAGTCATGGCTGTGGGGGGAAATCCCATGTTGAGCTCAGTCTTTGAAGTGTCTCCGTGCAACGCCTGCAGCAAGCAATGCTAAGCCATGGCAGCCACTTTTCAGGACACCTGAGAAGTTACAAACATGAAGGAAAAGGGAAAGATTGGCCAAATGAGCAATCAGTTTCAGACGTAACATGGGTGCAAAAATGCACTCAGATCATGTGAAATATCATTCTGGAATGAGTTAGTTTGCGCCCCCATATTCCAACATATTTATTGTTTGCCCTCCCAGATGTCCTGCATTTCATGCAAGATCCTGAATCTACCCTCAGAGGTGTTTGTGTATAGCTGAGGGTGAGGACAGACCTGAATTCCACCTCCAGGTGGGATCCAAATCTTAATATTCTCACCCATCCATGTGGAAATGGGTCTTCTCATATACCTTCCAGTACCTCACAGACATTTTTCTCCAGGGGCAGAGTCTCAACTTTCTTTGTCACCTCAGAAGGCCAACTGCCAACAGCTGCTATCATAGCATACTTAGCTGACATCACTCCATTAATGTGGAGTGTTGGCCTACCACCATGCTTTTGTCAGCTTCCACCAAGGATGCTCTCCAGGCCCAGCTCTTTGCTTTCCAAAACAGACTTATAGCATAACAAGAGATGTGTGCACAGAAGGACAAACTGGATACCAGAACTGCAGTCACCAGCATCTTCCTGTTGGGCAGAGAAACCAAAGGGACTCAGGGACATGGGAACTCCCCCCAGCCAAGCAGTAGTGAGTCCACAGAGCTGGAGGAGAGACATGAAAAGCAGGGAGACAGCTCAAGCATGTGAACACAGAATCTTGTCCAGTGCCTTGCTGATGGGTCTTGCTCAGTTTTTGAGGCTTTCACTGATCCCCAACATGCAGGGCCAGGAAGATATTTACCCTCCTTCAGCTTCTTAAACTGGGATGTAAAGCCACAGGAGCAGTCATGTCTCCTCCCAAGAGCCGCCTTCTCCAACAGTGGTCACTGGTGGACGCGGAGGGCAGAGTAAGAGCTGGACAAGCAGCTGGGATACTTCTCCTGAATACTCATTGTTGTGTCCCACTCAGTTTCAGCAGCTCAGGGATGTTCCTGAGTCTGCTGTGGGAATGCACCCTCGTGGCAGGGAAGGCCAACAGCATCCTGGGCTGCAGTAGGAAGAGCCTTGCCAGCAGGACAAGGGAACTGATCCTTCCTCTCTACTCAGCGCTGCTGAAGCCACATCTGGAGTGCTGGGTACAGTTCTGGGCTTCCCAGTACAAGATAGGTATTGGAGTGAGCCTAGCAAAATGGTGCAGGGACTGGAGCATCTTTCCTGTGAGGATCGTCTGAGAGGGCTGGCAGTGTTGAGTCTGGGGAAGAGAAGGGTAATGGGGGATCCTGGCAATGTGTGTAAATAGGTGATGAGAGGGAATGAAGAAGAGACTCTTCTGATTCAGGCATGCTTGGGACTCCACACCTCTGCCACGAGGAGGCTCTGTGGGGAGACTAATTAAAGTTGTTGAAGTGCTCAGCCCAAAGAAAGACACCAAACTGCAACCCTTACTGTGTTCCAGGTTTGCAAGAGCCAAGAGGAGGTTGTTCAGCCCTGGCAGGATTGTCTTTGTGCAGTCCGGCCACAGCTGGGCTTTTCCTAGCCCTCCAAGTCAGAAGGTGCTTGCGTATCTTCTCAGGCAGACATACCCTTCTGTAGAAGCACTGGCTCTCAGCTCCAGGTCACATTGCCAAAGGGGCCTGGGCACCTGAAAATTCCTGTAGGAGCCTGAAGGCAGAGATCAAGCAGCCTGCTGTCAGGCAACAGGAGGCTGCAGGCTGTTTTCCTGCTTTTTGTTCCTCTTGGAGATCACAACCAGCCCAACCAGGCCCCAGCAAGGGAGGAGTGTCCATGGTGAACTTCTCCTGCCGTCCAGTGCCCAGCCAGAGACAGGCACCTGCACCCATGTCTCTCAGGGTTGGAGACAGGCCCCTTTGTAGCCATTCATGTGCTCCTTGTCCTTCAGTAGTACCTGAAAGGAGGTAGAACCAGGAACAGCCAAAGGCACCAGGAAGCAGGAGTCTGACTCCCTTTCCTCACAGGGGGTTTCTCTGCCTTCTCAAATGTCTCTGGAAAGAGCACCTGCCATAAACATCCCACACAGAGTCAGACACCATTTCTTTCTAGTGAGATGACACACAACCCTTTTCTTTACAAATATCTTCTCCCCATCCCTTCAGGTATCAAAATCGACTCCCTGTCTGGAGAAAACACCTCCCAGAACCTCTTATAAACTCAAGGGAGTTTCTGTATACAATGGGATCAGAAATCATTATGGGATGCAGTGGAAAAGTATTTACAGATTGTACAACACATAGGATGCTTAGGAGAAGCAGCAGAGACAGAGAAAGGGAAGGATCAAGGCATTTTGGCCTGGAGGCCTGGAGCAAGGATGGGAAGACAGATGGAGGTAGGCATGAGAGGGGCTGAGCCCATGTGAACATGTATCTGATCTGTGCTCGCCTGGCCATGCCTGTTGCTCTGCCTTGTTTGTCCACCTGCCAGTAGTTCCCTGCAAACACAGTTATGAAGTCCTGCTGGGACAGGGAGCAGGGCTGGTCCTCACTCTGTGCCTCTGAAGCCTCTGACCATGGGCTCTGGACAGCTGTGTCAGCTACTGGAGCCACACAGAGTTCCCTGGGGACTGGCTGGAGCCTGCAGTCTCTTCCCAGAGGCCTCCTTCCAGCTCTCACTCACCTCAGACCTCCAGCCCCTTAGGGCAACTTAGCAAATCTCTTTCTGACTCACTCATCAAGCAGGAACCTGGCATCCCTTGAGGCTGTGGTCAGGGTGTCCAGTCCAAGCTTTTATGCTGTCTCCCGGGCCTCTACTCCAAAGGTTCTGAATCCTGTCAAACACGCTTGTGGTCTCAACACTGAGCCACTGTGGGGAGCACTTGAAGGTGCCTGTGACCATGACATCCCCTTCTCCTGTTGGTGTGGAGCTTGGACGCCTGACTCCATGGGATGACTTTGTAACACAAATGGGAACATTTTGAAATCTCTGTGAAGGCCTGTAGCTGGAGGACACAGTTGGAAGTATATCTGAGCTCTAACAAAGTAATGACATGAGAAACACCTCCTGTTTTTTCTTTTCTATGTCACGTTTTGCATTAGCAATTCAGCCCTGGAGTCCCTGTGTTTCCAGAGCAGAGGAAAGCACCTGCTCAGGGTTCCCTTGGCTGTCCTAGTGGGGTGAGGCAGAAGCCCGAGAAGAGGCCGTGTGTGTTCCATGCCAGCAGTGGCCGGTCCCTGCGGCAGGACCGAGGGCTGTGCGGCTGCCCGTTGGCTCCTCGCCGGGTGAGAGGCGGGAGAAGGTTTCTGCTCGGTGG
The DNA here is from genome assembly GCF_035582795.1 of Mycteria americana. Lineage (NCBI taxonomy): Eukaryota > Metazoa > Chordata > Aves > Ciconiiformes > Ciconiidae > Mycteria > Mycteria americana. Next base: position 8,450,006 of record NC_134386.1, read on the forward strand.
GCTCCCGGGGCACGGTGGCTGCGAGGCCTCGACGGGCCCGATGCCAGTGCCGGTACCGGGGCCGGGCGGGGCGAGCCGACCCCGGCAGGCGGAGCGGCAGCGCCCCCTGGCGGGCCCGGTGGGCGCTGTCCCGCCGCCCCCGACACACACGCCCGGCCCCGCCCACGGCGGTTCGTGCCCGGCCGCAGCCCCGGCTCCTCTCGCCGTGTCTGCCACGGCGCAGTAATACACCGCCGCGTCCCCGCGCCGGGGCCGGGCGAGCCACAGGGAGCTGGACCGGCGGTCTGCCGCCACCGACAGCCGCCCCGGCGGGTCCGGCAGCTCTTTGGACCCTTTGTGACTGCTCACGAGGAACGTGGGGCCTCGGCCCGGGAGCTGCCGGTACCAGTAGATGACATCGGTGGTCTTTATGTCGGGGTGTGAGCAATTGATGCTGATGCTGGTGCCCTCGGTGGTCTCTGCCGACATGTCCTGCTGCACCTGGGCTCTGCCCGCAGCCACTGCTGAGAAGAAAAAGAATCACTTTGTTTCAGCAGAAACTGTCATGCAGCAGTAGAGGGGAGAAGACAGTTCACGGATGATGGGGATATATGCTGAGAACAAAGTATGGAGAGACAATTTCTCCGAGGTGGTTGGTTGGAGACAAGAATGTATGAAGTATGTTTGGAAGTACAGTCAGAGTGAAAAAGAGGAGAAGGGAATGTGGAAAAGAGATTGGCTGAAATGAATGGATGGATGGATGAAGAAATAGAGTGAGACAGGCAAGCTGAGAGGGAATGACCTCATTGAGGGCAGAACGGATGCCTACAGAGGAGGAATAAGGCCCGAGAAGGAGCACAAGGGCCAGAGGCCAGTCCCGGGCCCAGCGCTGGTCCCACGCAGCCCCCGGCCTGGCTCCCCGCCACCACCACCAGCCCCACGCACCCAGCAGCACCGCGGCCAGCCCCGCCAGCCCTGCGCCCCGGCACCGCCGCATCGCGCCGCTCCGCCGCCCGCTCCTCGCTGCCCCCCCCAGCCCCGCTCTCTGCTCCGGCCGCGGCGCCTCCTCTCCACCGCCTTCTCTCCTCTCCACCGCCTCCAGCTCCGCCCCGGGGCTGAGCCCTGCGCCGGCGCCGCTCGGGGGCTCGCCCGGGCTCAGAGTGCTCAGTGGCTCTGCAGGGGCGCAAGTTTGTCTCCTGCGAAGTGGACTCTTCCCCTCCTCCAGCAAGGACTCCCCAGCAAGAATAAGCCTGCACAGCGCCAGCTGCAACGTGGGACAGCTGAAGGGCCTTGACGCAGGAGATGGACCAGCTTCCCAGAGCTGCCTCTGAGCTCAGGGGCTGGAAACAGCAGCCACTGATTTCCTGTGGTTGGGAGTGAGGAGGCTGAGAGCCTCCCTTCAGCTGCCTCTCTGCAGTCCAAGCACGATGCCTAAAAGTTGTGTTGTGGCAGAAGAAGTATGATGACAAATGTGCCCATGGCCATGCAGGGCTCAGGGAGGGCAGGGGTGATGGAGAATCACAGAGTCAGAATGCAGGTCAGAAGGGACCTCCAGGGGTCATCTAGGTCAACCCCCGCTTGGAACAGTTCCCATTATATCAAGCCGCTGCAGGATGGCGTTTGCAGAAACTCCCGGGGAAATCCATTCCAGTTCTCATTTTTTCTTTTAGCCTGTTGCTTAACTAGAACTCCCCATGTTCCAGCGGCTGTTCATTGCTTTTACTCCTGTCACAGAGCACTTCCACAGCCTAGTCCATCTGCTCTGTGTCATTTGAACAAGGAATTCCTGGACCTCCTGGGAATAATTTGGCTAACAGAGATCAGTGTACTGCCTGTTCCCTCTGGTTGAGTGTCATCCCCAAACTTGCAGGAAGTGCTGACCTTCCCACTACTCGTGGCATTCGTGAAAACTTTAAAGACTGAAAACTTTAAAGGTCCTACTGCTGATCCCTGAGAGACCACACTGGTGTCTGCCAGCTGGGCTTTGCACCACTGATCATAACTCTTTGTGCCTGGTAGTCCAGCCAATTTTCCACTCACCTTATCATCCTCTTACTGAACCCATTGTCACCAATTTGGTCATAAAGGAAGTATGAGAGAGGCTGTCAAAGGTCTTCCTAAGCTCCAGGTAGACACATCAGGGTTCAAATACTGGAACAGTCTTCCCAGAGAGGTGGCTGATGCCCCAAGCCTGTCAGTGTTTAAGAGGTATTTAGACAATGCCCTTAATAACACGCTTTAACTTTTGGTCAGCCCTGAATTGGTCAGGCATTCAGACTAGATGACCATTGTAGGTCCCTTCCCACTGAAATCTATTCTGTTTTGTTCTATTCTATTGTATTCTACATCCCCTGCCCTTCCCTTCTCCACAGTGCCTGTTACCTCATGAGAAAGCAATGAGGTTTGCCCTCAATGACACTAGAGTCTCAGCTCAGAAGCAGCTCCATGGAGAGGGGAATCAGCCCTGGCTGAGCTCTCCCAGAAGACCTCTGTGGCAATGATGTCACCAAAGGTCACTAAAGGGAAGGGGGAAGCATTGGCTGCACTGTCTCCAAGTTGGACCTGAGCCCAGGAAGACAGACATTCAGGAGGGGAGTTGGGCTCAGGAACTTTACACACCGTAGGCAGCCCTTATCAGACAGAAAGTCTCTTCTGGACACCCCTGTGGGACAGCAGCAGGCTTTGGAGGATGCAATATTGAATTCAATGTCCCTTCCCTCCCAGGGGCAGTTGCTGGGCAATCAGACTTAGATTCCAGTCTGGGACATAAAAGTCTTTGGGGGCTGAAGTCCAAAGCAGTCATCAGTTCTTTGGCTTTCCTGTGCAAGCCACAGGGTCTGTCCCTTCTACACAGAGCACAGCGATGTCAGGCTCTCTGTTCCTTTCATTCAGTACCTGTTTGGGCCAAGTCTCAAAGCTTGCCTGACACAGCACCAGGTAGATGAACTGCAGAAATACACTTGGCATTGGCTTGGACATGAGAGGGGGCTGTGTCCCAACACAGAAACCGCAGACACTGCATTGAAAACAGATCCACTCAGGAATAGGCAGTACATGGTCAGCAGGATTCCTCAGGCTTTCTTCTTGCCCATAAAGCAATCTCCATCCTTTTGAAGTCTCTAGCACTGGGGAGAGCTGCTCTATATTGGCTGGAGAGTCAAGGAGAGGGGACTGCCAGCCATGCTGAGGCACTCCTAATATTGTTAACATTGAACTAAACTAAGGATCCAAGCTGGAGTGAAAGCATCCTTGTTGGGGCCTGAAATTTGCAGCAGCAGAGCATGAGCTTTGGAGGGGCAGGAAAGGGAGGGCTGAGGAGGCAGGGACTGCATTTCAGTGCCTCTTCCCTGGACAGATCTCTAGCAGGCTGGTGCCATCACCATTCAGCTGCACTTGGGCTCCTTCTGACCCTGGGAACCTGCTGCTCTGTGGTGCTCATGGACAGAGCAGTGGACAGTATCCCTGCCATGAACAGCACATTACCTCCTAATGACAGGCACTCAAGGACACACACACACAGGCTCATGCACACCGGCTTGGAATCATGCACAAATTTGTGCTCCCACATCCATCCATGCAAACCCAACCCACAAAAGCACATAAGACAAGAACACACATAGGAACACCATGAACCATGGACTCTGTTGAGGACAGCTGGGGACAACCACAGCAGGGCTAGACCATTCTGGGGAAAGAGAAGGCCCAAGGCAAGCACATGGCAATTTTTGTGTACTCACAGACTGTACAGAGAGGGAAGGAGTCAAAACCAGCCAGAATTTTTTTCTGAGGGCAGTGTTAGGCAGGATGAGGTCAAAACCTAGCAGCAAAACACATACACCTGGGGAGACAACAAGAAGTGATCATTGTGGTGAGCAGAGGAGGAAGGGAAAGAAGAGGATAGGGTACATCCTTTCATCTGAGTACTCGGAAGAAACCTTCATTGGGGAATGGGCATGGCACAAACCTGGAAATGAAAAGGCAGCAGTGTTGGAAATGAAAGCACAGCCCCATATCATTAGTTGTGATGGTTTGCATTCAAGATGAGCTTGTCAGGAAATTGTTACATCTGCAAAGGGTGGCTCTAGTCCTGCAGCAATGAAGGGCAGGTATAAAAGCCAGCTCAAGTGCCTGCTTTCTCATCCACTTCTCTGCCTCCTTCTCCTTTGGAACCAGCTGAGTCTGAAGCCCCTTCTCCTCTACTTCCAAAGTGAGATCTCTCCTTGGTGGACATTTGAGCTGATATTGGCTATCTCCTGTGCTGGGGTTTGGAGCATCTTGTCATGATAGAGGGAAGCAAGGAGAAGGTCTGCTTAAAGAGAGTCTGGGACGTGGCTGAGGGGGCTTGTGGTTTATGAATTAGGAGGGAGCCTCCTTGGGTCAGGCTGCTCTTTATAGGGCGATGAAGACCCTGCAGCTCCTGGCACAGCTTCCAGAGCCCTACTCTTGGTTCTTTGTGAAAGGGAAACCAGGCTGTTCCTCACCTACCTGCATGCTCTTCTTCCTCCCTGCCCTCTCTCCCAGGTGCATCTCCAGCGCAGAGATATGTCGTGTTATGACCAGTGCCTGCCCTGCCAGCCCTGTGGTCCAACCCCGCTGGCCAACAGCTGCAATGAGCCCTGTGTCAGGCAGTGCCACAACTCCACCGTCGTCATCCAGCCCTCTCCCATGGTGGTGACCCTGCCTGGCCCCATCCTCAGCTCCTTCCCACAGAACACCGTTGTGGGCTCCTCCACCTCCGCTGCTGTTGGCAGCATCCTCAGCTGTGATGGAGTGCCCATCACCTCTGGGTGCTGTGACCTCCCTGGCATTTCCAGCCGCTACTATGGCAGAAGGTGTCTCCTCTGCTAAAGGTGCTGGGAGAGCCC